>NC_088413.1:18189616-18196862 GCF_034236695.1 Oncorhynchus nerka | reverse complement strand
TCAAATCAAATTTTATTTGTCACGTGTGGAATACAAAAGGTGTATACTTTACCGTGAAATGCTTTACTCACGAGTCCTTTCCCAACAACACAGAGTTTAAAAGGTGTTTACTTTACCGTGAAATGCTTTACTCACGAGTCCTTTCCCAACAACACAGAGTTTAAAAGGTGTTTACTTTACCGTGAAATGCTTTACTCACGAGTCCTTTCCCAACAACACAGAGTTTAAAAGGTGTATACTTTACCGTGAAATGCTTTACTCACGAGTCCTTTCCCAACAACACAGAGTTTAAAAGGTGTTTACTTTACCGTGAAATGCTTTACTCACGAGTCCTTTCCCAACAACACAGAGTTTAAAAGGTGTTTACTTTACCGTGAAATGCTTTACTCACGAGTCCTTTCCCAACAACACAGAGTTTAAAAGGTGTTTACTTTACCGTGAAATGCTTTACTCACGAGTCCTTTCCCCAACAACACAGAGTTTAAAAAGGTGTATACTTTACCGTGAAATGCTTTACTCACGAGTCCTTTCCCAACAACACAGAGTTTAAAAGGTGTTTACTTTACCGTGAAATGCTTTACTCACGAGTCCTTTCCCAACAACACAGAGTTTAAAAGGTGTTTACTTTACCGTGAAATGCTTTACTCACGAGTCCTTTCCCAACAACACAGAGTTTAAAAAGGTGTTTACTTTACCGTGAAATGCTTTACTCACGAGTCCTTTCCCAACAACACAGAGTTTAAAAGGTGTTTACTTTACCGTGAAATGCTTTACTCACGAGTCCTTTCCCAACAACACAGAGTTTAAAAGGTGTTTACTTTACCGTGAAATGCTTTACTCACGAGTCCTTTCCCAACAAACACAGAGTTTAAAGGTGTTTACTTTACCGTGAAATGCTTTACTCACGAGTCCTTTCCCAACAACACAGAGTTTAAAAGGTGTATACTTTACCGTGAAATGCTTTACTCACGAGTCCTTTCCCAACAACACAGAGTTTAAAAGGTGTTTACTTTACCGTGAAATGCTTTACTCACGAGTCCTTTCCCAACAACACAGAGTTTAAAAGGTGTATACTTTACCGTGAAATGCTTTACTCACGAGTCCTTTCCCAACAACACAGAGTTTAAAAGGTGTTTACTTTACCGTGAAATGCTTTACTCACGAGTCCTTTCCCAACAACACAGAGTTTAAAAGGTGTTTACTTTACCGTGAAATGCTTTACTCACGAGTCCTTTCCCAACAACACAGAGTTTAAAAGGTGTATACTTTACCGTGAAATGCTTTACTCACGAGTCCTTTCCCAACAACACAGAGTTTAAAAGTAAAAAACATAGTAGCACAATAAATAACAACAACGAGGCTATATAAAGGGTACCAGTACCGAGTCAATATGCAGGGGTACGGGGTAGTTAAGGTAATATGTACATGTAGATAGGGGTAAAAGTGATTAGGCAGTTTGTGTGTGTGTGTGCTTCTGTGTCTATGTGCAAAGTGACCCTAACCCGGAAAACGTACAATACTTTCATGTGAAAATGTTGAAAAATGATCCAAATATTAAATTAAAATACAACTTTTGTTCCTTTGGATGTGTTTCTCTCCACTCCCTCCTCTCCTGAACAGTTTCTTCACGGTGACTGAACTAACACTGGTTTTCTCTGTTTCACTGTTTGGACTTATTCTCTCACGGGTGAACATGGGTGACAAGAGTACTGGTACCGAGTCAATGTGCAGGGGTACCGGTACCGAGTCAATGTGCAGGGGTACCGGTACCGCGTCAATGTGCAGGGGTACCGGTACCTTGTCAATGTGCAGGGGTACCGGTACCGAGTCAATGTGCAGGGGTACCGGTACTGAGTCAATGTGCAGGGGTACCGGTACCGAGTCAATGTGCAGGGGTACCGGTACTGAGTCAATGTGCAGGGGTACCGGTACCTTGTCAATGTGCAGGGGTACCGGTACCGAGTCAATGTGCAGGGGTACCGGTACCGAGTCAATGTGCAGGGGTACCGGTACCGCGTCAATGTGCAGGGGTACCGGTACTTTGTCAATGTGCAGGGGTACCGGTACCGAGTCAATGTGCAGGGGTACCGGTACCGAGTCAATGTGCAGGGGTACCGGTACAATAGGGGGGAGTGTGTGTGTGCATGGACATCTGTCCATCCATCTGTCTGTCTATACATGTATTTCCACAAGCCCTGACGTCTGTTTCTTCTTAAAGCTACAGCCTTGGTCTTTGACTCAAAGATAAATGGTTGGTAGCAGTCATTAAGACCCAGGGGGAGTTATCCCAGCCAATCACCATGCTGATGTGGTGCCACAGAGAGCCGGGTCAAACCACCTGGAAACTAATGGCCATTAGGACTTCAACACCGCATCTCATTGTCCTTGTGCCACAGGGGACGAGGATGAACAAGAGCGAGGGAAAGTGTAGGGATGGAACAGGTGGGCGTGTGTGTAAGAGATAATTAAAGAATCTTAACAGTCTATAGAGGAGATTTCTATAGCTCAGTTGCAAACCATGGTGCTTGCAACGCCAGGGTAGGGTGTTCGATTCCCAGGACCACCTGTATGTAAAATGTGTGCACGCGTGACTGTAATTACATTTGGATTAAAGAGTCTGCTTAATGGTATATATTACCAGACAATTTATCAACCCAGTCTGCCAAATAACATATTCACCGACTACTATTCCATCTCTAGCAGTATAGAGACCAATATTAATCACGTTTGAGCTAATGAACAGTGAACTGTCACCAGTTTAAATCATCATGGAATCACAGTACAGAGGATACAGGAAATGAGCTCACACCCCTGCATCTGTGCAGGGGTCTCGCAGCCTGGCTGGACCCCTCAGTCAGGGTACAAAGCCGTCCCAGCACGATGCCGGTCTGTATTCCCCTGTCCGTGTTGGCGACCTTGAGGATGACATCACGGGGAGAGGACATGTTGGGTGTAATTAACAGCTGAAAGAACGTCGGGAGTTTACCTTTACACCACCGCGGATTAGCAGTGGATTAAAGAAGGGTGTTTCAAACGGCCGGGGCGATATCCCTGCGTGGGATAGGGACATCCGATCACGCCTGAGGCCTTCTTCTTTCCTTCTCATCCCCCTCTCCTCTCTTCGACCACCTCGACCCTCTCCCGGGGCCCTGACAGATCTCCTTTCATGTTTCTTTTGTTCCCTCCCTTTTTCCTCTCATCCACCGGCCGACTTTCCCTCCCCCCTGCGGTAGATCGATACCGATCACATCGGGCTGATTGTCTCACGCTGAAGATGTCACAGCTCCTGTGAAGTGGAGCCCAGGAGGAGGAGTCTCTGGGCAGAGGATACTGTGACTTCCTGCCCAGAAAAAATCAACAGAAAGAGGACAGAGGAGGACAGAGCAGGTAATCACAGTACAGAGGGACAAGCAGAGGACACAGACTGCAGGTTAGACCAGAGGACACAGACTGCAGGTTAGACCAGAGGACACAGGCTGCAGATTAGACCAGAGGACACAGGCTGCAGGTTAGACCAGAGGACACAGACTGCAGTTTAGACCAGAGGACACAGGCTGCAGGTTAGACCAGAGGACACAGACTGCAGTTTAGACCAGAGGACACAGACTGCAGGTTAGACCAGAGGACACAGGCTGCAGGTTAGACCAGAGGACACAGGCTGCAGATTAGACCAGAGGACACAGGCTGCAGGTTAGACCAGAGGACACAGACTGCAGGTTAGACCAGAGGACACAGGCTGCAGGTTAGACCAGAGGACACAGGCTGCAGGTTAGACCAGAGGACACAGGCTGCAGGTTAGACCAGAGGACACAGGCTGCAGGTTAGACCAGAGGACACAGGCTGCAGGTTAGACCAGAGGACACAGGCTGCAGGTTAGACCAGAGGACACAGGCTGCAGGTTAGACCAGAGGACACAGTCTGCAGGTTAGACCAGAGGACACAGTCTGCAGGTTAGACCAGAGGACACAGTCTGCAGATTAGACCAGAGGACACAGGCTGCAGGTTAGACCAGAGGACACAGGCTGCAGGTTAGACCAGAGGACACAGGCTTCAGGTTAGACCAGAGGACACAGGCTGCAGGTTAGACCAGAGGACACAGGCTGCAGGTTAGACCAGAGGACACAGGCTGCAGGTTAGACCAGAGGACACAGGCTGCAGGTTAGACCAGAGGACACAGGCTGCAGGTTAGACCAGAGGACACAGGCTGCAGGTTAGACCAGAGGACACAGGCTGCAGGTTAGACCAGAGGACACATGCTGCAGGTTAGACCAGAGGACACAGACTGCAGGTTAGACCAGAGGACACAGGCTGCAGGTTAGACCAGAGGACACATGCTGCAGGTTAGACCAGAGGACACAGGCTGCATGTTAGACCAGAGGACACAGGCTGCATGTTAGACCAGAGGACACAGGCTGCAGGTTAGACCAGAGGACACAGGCTGCAGGTTAGACCAGAGGACACAGACTGCAGGTTAGACCAGAGGACACAGGCTTCAGGTTAGACCAGAGGACACAGGCTGCAGGTTAGACCAGAGGACACAGGCTGCAGGTTAGACCAGAGGACACAGGCTGCAGGTTAGACCAGAGGACACAGACTGCAGGTTAGACCAGAGGACACAGCTCAGAACAAAGCAGAGAAAGAATCCAGAATATTTTGTCCCCGCTCTGCTGACAAGTTTTTGCTCTGCTCACACAGGTGTAATAAAGGCCTGTTGCACTGATTTGGTTTGGGTGGGAAGTAAATACTTTTATATTGTGATTTATTAGGGGCTGCTGCAGCACAGGACAGGAGCTTTGAGGAGGTTAACAGGACAGGAGCTTTGAGGAGGTTAACAGGACAGGAGCTTTGAGGAGGTTAACAGGACAGGAGCTTTGAGGAGGTTAACAGGACAGGAGCTTTGAGGAGGTTAACAGGACAGGAGCTTTGAGGAGGTTAACAGGACAGGAGCTTTGAGGAGGTTAACAGGACAGGAGCTTTGAGGAGGTTAACAGGACAGGAGCTTTGAGGAGGTTAACAGGACAGGAGCTTTGAGGAGGTTAACAGGACAGGAGCTTTGAGGAGGTTAACAGGACAGGAGCTTTGAGGAGGTTAACAGGACAGGAGCTTTGAGGAGGTTAACAGGACAGGAGCTTTGAGGAGGTTAACAGGACAGGAGCTTTGAGGAGGTTAACAGGACAGGAGCTTTGAGGAGGTTAACAGGACAGGAGCTTTGAGGAGGTTAACAGGACAGGAGCATCGAGGAGGTTAACAGGACAGGAGCTTTGAGGAGGTTAACAGGACAGGAGCTTTGAGGAGGTTAACAGGACAGGAGCTTTGAGGAGGTTAACAGGACAGGAGCATCGAGGAGGTTAACAGGACAGGAGCATCGAGGAGGTTAACAGGACAGGAGCATCGAGGAGGTTAACAGGACAGGAGAATTGAGGAATGTTAACAGGACAGGAGCATCGAGGAGGTTAACAGGACAGGAGCATCGAGGAGGTTAACAGGACAGGAGCATCGAGGAGGTTAACAGGACAGGAGCATCGAGGAGGTTAACAGGACAGGAGCATTGAGGAAGTTAACAGGACAGGAGAATTGAGGAATGTTAACAGGACAGGAGAATTGAGGAATGTTAACAGGACAGGAGCTTCGAGGAGGTTAACAGGACAGGAGCATCGAGGAGGTTAACAGGACAGGAGCATCGAGGAGGTTAACAGGACAGGAGCATTGAGGAAGTTAACAGGACAGGAGAATTGAGGAATGTTAACAGGACAGGAGCATTGAGGAAGTTAACAGGACAGGAGCATTGAGGAATGTTGACAGGACAGGAGCATTGAGGAATGTTGAACAGGACAGGAGCATTGAGGAATGTTAACAGGACAGGAGAATTGAGGAATGTTAACAGGACAGGAGCATTGAGGAATGTTGACAGGACAGGAGCATTGAGGAATATTAACAGGACAGGAGTATTGAAGAATGTTAACAGGACAGGAGCATTGAGGAATGTTGACAGGACAGGAGCATTGAGGAATGTTGACAGGACAGGAGCATTGAGGAATGTTGACAGGACAGGAGCATTGAGGAATGTTGACAGGACAGGAGCATTGAGGAATGTTGACAGGATAGGAGCATTGAGGAATGTTGACAGGACAGGAGCATTGAGGAATGTTGACAGGACAGGAGCATTGAGGAATGTTAACAGGACAGGAGCATTGAGGAATTTAACAGGACATGAGCATTGAGGAATGTTGACAGGACAGGAGAATTGAGGAAGTTAACAGGACAGGAGCATTGAGGAATGTTGACAGGACAGGAGCATTGAGGAATGTTGACAGGACAGGAGCATTGAGGAATGTTGACAGTACAGGAGCATTGAGGAATGTTGACAGGACAGGAGCATTGAGGAATGTTGACAGGACAGGAGAATTGAGGAAGTTAACAGGACAGGAGCATTGAGGAATGTTGACAGGAGCATTGAGGAATGTTGACAGGACAGGAGAATTGAGGAATGTTAACAGGACAGGAGCATTGAGGAATGTTAACAGGACAGGAGCATTGAGGAATTTAACAGGACATGAGCATTGAGGAATGTTGACAGGACAGGAGAATTGAGGAAGTTAACAGGACAGGAGCATTGAGGAATGTTTACAGGACAGGAGCATTGAGGAATGTTGACAGGACAGGAGAATTGAGGAATGTTGACAGGATAGGAGCATTGAGGAATGTTGACAGGACAGGAGCATTGAGGAATGTTGACAGGACAGGAGCATTGAGGAATGTTGACAGGACAGGAGAATTGAGGAATGTTGACAGGATAGGAACATTGAGGAATGTTGACAGGATAGGAGCATTGAGGAATGTTAACAGGACAGAAGAATTAAGGAATGTTGACAGGACAGGAGCATTGAGGAATGTTGACAGGATAGGAGCATTGAGGAATGTTGACAGGACAGGAGCATTGAGGAATGTTGACAGGACAGGAGCATTGAGGAATGTTAACAGGACAGGATCATTGAGGAATGTTGACAGGACAGGAGCATTGAGGAATGTTGACAGGACAGGAGCATTGAGGAATGTTGACAGGATAGGAGCATTGAGGAATGTTGACAGGACAGGAGCATTGAGGAATGTTGACAGGACAGGAGCATTGAGGAATGTTAACAGGACAGGAGCATTGAGGAATGTTGACAGGACAGGAGCATTGAGGAATGTTGACAGGACAGGAGCATTGAGGAATGTTGACAGGATAGGAGCATTGAGGAATGTT
>NC_088413.1:18164768-18189116 GCF_034236695.1 Oncorhynchus nerka | reverse complement strand
CTGGCACGCTTTTATTGACTGGTGCAGTTGGCGAACATTTTTAGGCCAGTGGGTCATCCGAAAATATATTTTTGCCCAGAAAGATCCTTATGTGGCTAGTATAGAAATGGTCCGGTGTGCTAGAAAATGCCAGGGCTGATTTCTGGCCCCAGTCCGCCCCTGGTCAATCCCAGGTTTCAGGATGCTGCTAGGCTGACTGGCTGACATCCTATCGGGTGTTCTCTAATTGAGCCTGTCACTAATCTGTCTTGTACCCTATCTCCTTCTTGACTCCCATCAGGTCTCAAACATTATACTAATTAACTACCATCCCCAGGTAGATAGTTTAAAACAACAGGACACCTGCCTATCAGCTCTGAAACCACATACCACAGATGTAGGATCTCAATTTGAGCCAGTATGCCACAGCAGGAAAATAATCATGCATCAACAGTAAATATGAATTATTTTGTGGATTATAATTAATATACTTTTGTAGGGGTTGATAACTTTTTCGTAAGGGAAAATCAAGTCTGAAATTTCAAAGTGGAAATTACAAACTTCAGAAGCCTTTTTAAACCTCAACTACTGTACATGTTTTACATTTCCTGCATTGAGGCAAGTTCTCCTGCAACAGGGTGATCAAATGAATATCCTACATCTGTAATGAACTACCTACCATCCCCAGGTAGAGAACCTAAAAAAGAACAGGATACCTCCCCAACGAACACAGACAGGCAATAAGGGAATACATTACGCCCAAAAATACCCAGAGAAGCACTATACATCATTTTTAAGATTCATAAAACATCAAATAATTATACAAGGAATTTGTGAAGTTAAATGTGGTCTTTGCCGTACATGAGAACCTATCAAGAAACATTTTCAAAATACTGTAAACATTAAAGTGGTCTTGGCCGTACACAGGCAGGTAGCAGGGTATAAGTAATAGGGTATAGGGCCCACTGGGTTAAGGGTCCACTACTTTTCTGACAAACTAGAGGGGGGAAACCTCTTGTCCCAAATGCCACCCCATGCCCTATATAGTGCACTACTTGTGGCCTACACAGGGAATAGGGTGCCATTTGGAACACAGCCCAAGTTTGCAAGCTTGGGTTATTAGTTTGACCCTCTGTCAGATTCCAGTGTGTAGTTCTGAAAAACAAGGTACCCAGGGGCCCTAGATACTGTATGGGTTTAGGTGCTGTAGTTGAACATCATCTCTCGCTGTGTGTTTCTGTGTGTTCACGACAAACACTGGAGCTCGGCTGGCCGCACTAAATCTGAAGGATTACTGGGCGGTTGACCGCACAGGGAGATAGGCTGGCAGGTCAAAACCACCGGACCGGACACACACACCACCACACACACAAAAGCGCACACACACACACACACACACACACACAACATAGGGATGTTTATCTAGGAGTGGCTCAGTGAGGTCCTGTATGGCTCAGTTGGAAGAGCGTGACATGCAATGCCAGAATTATGGTTTTGATTCCTGGCTGTGGCCACCACTGTATCTAATGTATGCACACATTACTGTAGGTCGCTTTGGACAAAAGTGTTAAATGCAGTAGAAATGAATACAAATATGTGTTGTGTGTAGTGTTCTAAGTCTTTATCAGAAGTAAAGAACTGTCCACTGCAGGGTCATTCCACGCCAGCCCAGCGGGAAATATTTCTGGCATCTCAGATTGTTCTGGGAATTCTCACATAGAAACTTCATTGGGTGAAAGAATGTTTAACATGCTTTTTACATTTGTATCACAACACATATTTTTTGAAAATCATGATATAAGTAGCCACTTTAGGCCCTTGTTAGACCTAGACATCTGACCTAGACAGATACAGACAACATCATGGTGTCATCATACTCTTTATAATGTGATCTAACTGATGGAATATGTCCAGACTCTGACTTACACATTCACATTCATTTATTCAACACTATAAATATGAATATGAATATTTACCCATTTTGATTTATCTTATTTTTAAGACATACGGTTTGGAACAAAATACTCTTGAAACACATCAAACTTTCAGAGTGGTTCTCTGGTACTTTTAATGACATGACCCATTTTACTGTGTACATAGACATTGATATTCAGCAAATGACTAGCAGCAGGAGTTTGAATCCATTCACTGCGTTGGTGGTGCTCATAATATTGATCAAAACTCTGGAAATGGGATGTACTTGTAGAGTTTATTGTTCCAAACAATATGTCTTAAAATGAACACAATGAAAAAGGGTAGTTTTGAGATATTCATATGAATATTTATATGTTCAATAAATGATTGTGAACATTTGTATTTCAGAGTCTAGACATATTCTAGACGTTAGAGCACACTATGGAGTTTAATAACACCAAGATGTTGTCTATCATGTACAATATACGGATCGTAAGGTCTTGCAGTGGGTTCCCGAGTGGCGCAGAGGTCTTAGGCACTGCATCTCAGTGCTTGATGTGTCACTACAGACTACAGTGATACCAGCCTGGTTCGAATCCAGGCTGTGATTGTGAGTCCCATAGGGTGGTGCACAATTGGCCCAGCATCGTCTGGGTTTGGCTGGTGTAGGCCGTCATTGTAAATAAGATTTTTTTCTTAAAGGATTGGACCCTTTAAAAAAAAAAAAATCTTTGACAATTTTCACCTAAAATGACATACCCAAATCTAACTGCTTGTAGTTCTGTACCTGAAGCAAGGATATGCATATTATTAATACCATTTGAAAGGAAACTCTTTGAAGTTTGTTGAAATGTGAAATTAATGTAGGAGAATATAACACATTAGATTTGGTAAAAGATAATACAAAGAAACAAAAATAGTTTTTTTGTACCATCATCTTTGAAATGCAAGAGAAAGGTCATAAAGTATTATTCCAGCACAGACACTATTTAGATTTCGGCCACCAGATGGCAGCAGTTTATATGCAACGTTTTAGGATGATCCAATGGACCATTGCATATCTGTTCAAAATGTTGTATCAAGACTACCGATCCCGTAGAGGTTAACTGACTTGCCTAGTTAAATAAAGGTAAAAAAAAAAATCATAATTGCAGGAGAACTGTAGGTCTTAAAAGGGCCTAAAATTGCCAATTTCTCAATGTTTTGTGATCTCAGACACCAAAATATTTCCCTCTCCTGCCCTGCAGTAATGTCTGTTTTTATAGCTTGTATGGTGTGTAATAGTTCCATGATTACAATCTGGTGTGATATCATGTGTGACAGAAAACAAACACACACACACAGATGTTCCTCACACTGTTAAAGACATGGAGAATGTGAGCCTGGTGAGCATTGAGTCATGTAATCCTTAACTGTGCAGTACTCAGTCGTGAAAAATTCTCAGATAATGAGTCTAGAATCATGGCTGTTTATCAGTTTCACGGGGCCACGAGGATTCAGGCAAACACATTGTATTACATCTTCTCCCGTGCTCCACACACACACACACACACACACACACACAGACATACACACACACACACACAGCAGCTGCATTATTATTTAGAAGCTTCTCACAAACACACACTTACTCACAGTGAGACGTAGCCTACTTTCCTCGACAACCAGTTCCGTCTCCCTCCTTTTAAAATCATCAAACCAATTCTCTTCAGCATCCGTTATCTGACTGAAAGGAATCGGTGTCCTCCTTCCCAAGTTTCTGTCACGCTGCTCCGCTCCGGAGCAGGTGAACCCAAGAGCAGACTCAGATGAGGAGACTGGGATGAGGTAACCAAGGTATTTATTGAAACACAGGGGGAAGATGGAGTGCAGGTCAGGGGGGTTGCAGGAAACCAGGTGCGGAGGCTGAGGCTGGAGCGAGGGGAGTTGGGACTGGGTAAGCAGGTCCTGAGAGGAATCCAAGGATGCAGTGGAGTGGGGGGTCCAGGACAGTGTAGCATGACTGACGAGACGTGGGACTGGAGACACGGACCAGAGTCAGAGCAGAAGAGGAAAACAGCGTCAAGCACAGGAAAACAGACACAACACGAAAACAGGATCTAAGCAGGAAGTAACAGCTACAAAAATGACTGACTGAGCAAAGATTACAATCTGGCAGCGTGGAAGTGGCAAGGCTGAGTGTTTGTAGAGGTCTTGATTATGGAACAGGTTGCAGCTGGTGGGGGATCTGCTCCGCCTCCAGCATACCTGTGTCTGCCCATACAATCTCACACACACACACACACACACACACACACACACACACACACACACACACACACACACACACACACACACACACACACACACACACACACACACACACACACACACAAAGAGGAAAAGGGAGAGAGCACTGTGGGAGTGGCGGCAGGTTAGGGAGACACAGGATGAGCAGTAGAGGGCGTGGCAGGCGCAGATGTAACAGTTTCCCTGGCCAACTACCAACTGCCTTAAACCTTGTTTAAGGCGTTAATTGGATATGGAAATGAGAGTGAGTTTGTTTGATGATAGCCTGTGCAGGGCTACTTCAGCCTAGGAGGTTTGATTTTCTCAAACATCTGATGTGGAGGGAGGGGATGGACGGGAGGCAGGGAGAGAAAAAGTGAGAAGTTGTCAATAGTATCTGATCTTAAATTGAACCGTTTCTCACAGCAGGAAAATAATCCTGCAGCAACAGGAACTGTGAATTATTGTTTGACTTATAATTAATGGACATTAATTACACACATACACACACACACACACACACACACACACACATAGCAGCTGCATTATTATTTAGAAGCTTCTCACAAACACACACTTACTCACAGTGAGACGTAGCCTACTTTCCTCGACAACCAGTTCCGTCTCCCTCCTTTTAAAATCACCAAACCAATTCTCTTCAGCATCCGTTATCTGACTGAAAGGAATCGGTGTCCTCCTTCCCAAGTTTCCCTGGCCAACTTCCTCCTGCCTTAGACCTTGTTTGAGGTGTTAATTGGATATGAAAATGACAGTGATCACATAGGACAGTACAGTACACACCTAGAAACCTACCACAGGGGAGGTTCATCAGGGAAACTTGGGAAGGAGACACTGCTTCTTTACAGTCAGATAACGGATGCTGAAGTGAGTTTGTTTGAGGATTTATTTATTTTTCCTATATACTTTACCCCCTTTTTCGTGATATCCAATTACGATCCAATTTTGATCTTGTGTCATCGCTGCAACTCCCCAAAGGGCTCGGGAGAGGCGAAGGTCGAGACATGTGTCCTCCGAAACATGTTCCGCCAAACACCCCTTTTCTGCACCTGCCCGTTGGGGATGCAGTGCCTTAGACCGCTGTGTCACTCGGGAGGCCCCAAGTCAGACATTTTAAAGTGGAAATTACAAACTTTAGACGTCTTTTTAAATTGAAATACACTACAAGTTTGTATTTCCTTCGACAACAGTTTGATCAAATTAAGATGCTACATGTGTACCTTTTGCACACACACACGCAAGCACGCACACAAACACGCACACACACCCACTCTTGTGACGGCAAAGTTTAATTGGCCACAAATCTGCACTGTCTGCCTCTCTACCGTAAGTTGAGTTACAGCAGCAACTGCTATGACCTTTTAAAAGATGTATTGATTTGTTTAATGCGACTTACCGTGTGTGCTCAAACTCTGCCGAATGTCATTGCGTGAAATGGAAGCAAGTTGAAAGCCGTATCGATTGAGGACACATGTTACATAATTGACATGTCTGGTGTGACAGGACGAGTGCGCTAGTCAGGGAAGTTAACATATGACTTTTCCTCTCGACTTTTCCTCTGGACCATACAACCCGATGTCTGCTAGGCAGGTCGTACATGATACGAAAGACGACAATCTTTCAAAGAACAAAATTGGTCATCCCTTTGTCAGTTTTTAAAGTAACGCTCCAGAACATTTGTATTATTCCAGCCAGTAGTTTTGAAAGCCTCAGTCCAAAACGGGTTTCTGTGTAATACATCATGCAATTTTGTACTACGTCATCCAAATGTGTACTACGTCATACATTTAATTTGATATGTTACGTCCTCCTAAGAACTGTCAAATAATAATGTTTTGCAATTCGTATGATATGTTACGAATCAAATTATATATTTTTACGAATTTGTTGAGCTTAAGATCCCGGACTGCGTCTTTAACAGGTACATTGACATTTTAGTAATTTAGCAGACGCTCTTATCCAGAGCGACTTTACACTCAGTGCATTCAACTAAGGTAGATAAAACAACCACATATACAAGCTAGTCAAAACCTTCTCTTCTCCGTCCTCCTTTCCTGTCTTTAACAAGGAAAAGTCACTTGATCCTCCCAACACCATTATCTCCATCCCAGTTCTCTGATGAGCTGTGTCGGTGTCCCAAATGGCACTGTATTCCCTTTAAAGTGCACCATGTAGGGAATAGGGTACTATTTGGGATGCATCCAGTGTTTTCTTACACACCTTCAATCACCTGTACTCTGAGTCATTGTATCAGAGGAGATGGGTTTCCATTTGGGGAATGGGATTCAATAGGGCAATCTGCTGGAAGAGAAAATAGCATTACATCTTGGCTGGCTGGATCACTTCCTGTCCCTTGATGCTTTCACTACTCCGCTCTGACTGAGGCATGAGTCATTACACACACACACGCACATGCACACATGCACACATGCACACACACACACACACACACACACACACACACACACACACACACACACACACACACATGAACGCAGGCAGGCAGGTACACACACACACACGCACACACATGAACGCAGGCAGGCAGGTACACACACACACACACATGAACGCAGGCAGGCAGGTACACACACACACACACACACACACACATGAACGCAGGCAGGCAGTTACACACACACGCCTCTTGCAGGTATCTGACTGACGATGTAGTATCATTACCCTTAACATTAGTCTCTCTATGAGTCATCTGTGTGCCTTTAACCCAGACCTCTCCACACCTCTTCAACTATACCTCACCAATATAACTCTCCCTCCCACATCAATGGTTTACAGCTGAGCCATTCCTCCATCTCTTCCCTTTTCCTTTCCATCCCTTTCCCTCCATATATCTCTACCCAGGGAATTCTGGGAAATTCCCCCTCCACCACTCCCTCAAACAAACAACCAACCTCACTCTCTCTGAGTTTCCCCATTTCTTTCCCCCCTACTTTCCTCTCTAAAGCCTTCCCGTCTTGAATGGTTGCTAAGATGTGGTGATGCAGCACAGGACGTTATCGGGCTGATTGGATTGCGGCGGCGCCTGGGTTGCCGCGACAGCAGAGGCGTTTGGCTGTTAAGGCGTTAATAAAGTCACGTTGCGGCTCCGTTGGAAAGCCTCAGGCGGGGAGACCCAGGCGTGATGGATCGCTCCTTGTCAGTTCAATTTGAGAAATGTATTGAGACTACATGGGGTTGGTGGTGGAGGGGTTGAGAGGCATACAGGTAGCATAGAGGGAGAGGGAGAGGGGGATGGAGAAATGGATGGAGAGAGAGAGGTGTAAAAGATGGATAGTGTGATAGAGAGCGTAACAGGGAGATGGAGAAATGGAGAGAGAGCTAGAGAGATGGATGGGAAAGGAATGAGAGACTAAGAGGGAAAAGAGAGAGAAATGAATAGAGAGAAAGACTGATAGAGAGAGGAGTGAGGTAAAGAGGGAGAGCAGGAAAGAGAGGGAGAGGAGAGATGGATAGAGAGAGGAGTGAGGTAAAGAGGGAGAGCAGGAAAGAGAGGGAGAGGAGAGATGGATAGAGAGAGGAGTGAGGTAAAGAGGGAGAGAGCAGGAAAGAGAGGGAGAGGAGAGATGGATAGAGAGAGGAGTGAGGTAAAGAGGGAGAGCAGGAAAGAGAGGGAGAGGAGAGATGGATAGAGAGAGGAGTGAGGTAAAGAGGGAGAGTGAGGTAAAGAGGGAGAGCAGGAAGAGAGGAGAGATGGATAGAGAGAGGAGTGGTAAAGAGGGAGAGCAGGAAGAGAGGAGAGGAGAGATGGATAGAGAGAGGAGTGAGGTAAAGAGAGAGAGCAGGAAAGAGAGGGAGAGGAGAGATGGATAGAGAGAGGAGTGAGGTAAAGAGAGAGAGCAGGAAAGAGAGGGAGAGGAGAGATGGATAGAGAGAGGAGTGAGGTAAAAGAGAGAGAGCAGGAAAGAGAGGGAGAGGAGAGATGGATAGAGAGAGGAGTGAGGTAAAGAGAGAGAGAGCAGGAAAGAGAGGGAGAGGAGAGATGGATAGAGAGAGGAGTGAGGTAAAGAGAGAGAGAGCAGGAAAGAGAGGGAGAGGAGAGATGGATAGAGAGAAAGGAGAGAGAGAGCAGGAAAGAGAGGGAGAGGAGAGATGGATAGAGAGAGAGTGAGGTAAAGAGGAGAGGAGAGATGGATAAAGAGAGAGGAGCAGGAGAGAAGAGCAGGAAAGAGAGGGAGAGGAGAGATGGATAGAGAGAGGAGTGAGGTAAAGAGGGAGAGCAGGAAAGAGAGGGAGAGGAGAGATGGAAGAGAGGGGAGGTAAAGAGGAGAGAGTAAAGAGAGGGAGAGGAGTGAGGTAAAGAGGGAGAGCAGGAAGAGAGGGAGAGGAGAGATGGATAAAGAGAGGTAAAGAGAGAGCAGGAAAGAGAGGGAGAGGAGAGATGGATAGAGAGAGGAGTGAGGTAAAGAGGGAGAGCAGGAAAGAGAGGGAGAGGAGAGATGGATAGAGAGAGGAGTGAGGAAAGAGGGAGAGCAGGAAAGAGGGAGAGGAGAGATGGATAGAGAGAGGAGTGAGGTAAAGAGGGAGAGCAGGAAAGAGAGGGAGAGGAGAGATGGATAGAGAGGAGGAGGTAAAGAGGGAGAGCAGGAAAGAGAGGGAGAGGAGAGATGGATAGAGAGAGGAGGAGGTAAAGAGAGAGAGCAGGAAAGAGAGGGAGAGGAGAGATGGATAAGAGAGGAGTGAGGTAAAGAGAGAGCAGGAAAGAGAGGGAGAGGAGAGATGGATAGAGAGAGGAGTGAGGTAAAGGAGAGAGAGCAGGAAGAGAGGGAGAGGAGAGATGGATAGAGAGAGGAGTGAGGTAAAGAGAGAGAGAGCAGGAAAGAGAGGGAGAGGAGAGGAGTGAGGTAAAGAGAGAGAGAGCAGGAAAGAGAGGGAGAGGAGAGATGGATAGAGAGAGGAGTGAGGTAAAGAGAGAGAGAGCAGGAAAGAGAGGGAGAGGAGAGATGGATAGAGAGAGGAGTGAGGTAAAGAGGAGAGGAGAGATGGATAAAGAGAGGTAAAGAGAGCAGGAAAGAGAGGGAGAGGAGAGATGGATAGAGAGAGGAGTGAGGTAAAGAGGGAGAGCAGGAAAGAGAGGGAGAGGAGAGATGGATAGAGAGAGGAGTGAGGTAAAGAGGGAGAGCAGTAAAGAGAGGGAGAGGAGTGAGGTAAAGAGGGAGAGCAGGAAGAGAGGGAGAGGAGAGATGGATAGAGAGATAGGAGAGAGCAGGAAGAGAGGAGAGGAGAGATGGATAGAGAAAGAGGTAAAGAGGAGAGCAGGAAAGAGAGAGGAGAGATGGATAGAGAGAGGAGTGAGGTAAAGATGGAGAGCAGGAAAGAGAGGGAGAGGAGAGATGGATAGAGAGAGGAAGTAAAGAGGGAGAGCAGGAAAGAGAGGGAGAGGAGAGATGGATAGAGAGAGGAGTGAGGTAAAGAGGGAGAGCAGGAAAGAGAGGGAGAGGAGAGATGGATAGAGAGAGGAGTGAGGTAAAGAGAGAGAGCAGGAAAGAGAGGGAGAGGAGAGATGGATAGAGAGAGGAGTGAGGTAAAGAGGGAGAGCAGGAAAGAGAGGGAGAGGAGAGATGGATAGAGAGAGGAGTGAGGTAAAGAGGGAGAGCAGGAAGGAGAGGGAGAGGAGAGATGCGGTCACATTTAGGGACGTTCAGAAAAAGGACGAGAAATGAGAAAAGGAACATATGTGGCAACAAACAGTGAGAGGAAATAGAGAGAGACAGATTGAGGGAGGAGGTGGTGGGAATGAGAAGTAATGTTTCTTCACTTCTAATGCGTTGCTCATTAGATATTTATAGCCACATGAAGTCCCGGGGCTATGAAGCAGCTCTGACCTGTTGAGCCCAGGCAGTCTCCGTCCCAAATAGAACCCTATTCCCTCTTTAGTGCACTACTTTAGACCAAGGCCCATAGGCACTAAAAGGAAATAGCGGTGACATTTTGGACTTCTAACACAGCATTCTGAATGGTAGAATACAGTCATGCTGTTTACACAAACAATCAAGTTCGGCAAGCAGTGAAAATGCCAGTGAGAATGTCTGCAATCTCCAACAGCAGAACACCGCTGCCGAACACTATTGCTAATTCAATACGTCACCGTGTCATTTTCTATGGGCTTGTGAGTAATGGGCATTCGCTGATGTGTCGAATGGATTCTATAGTTCCCGGTTAGACTTTAGTGAGAATCCAGGCAGAGCCCAGCAATATAGACTAGAGATCTACAGGGAGATACCAGAGGCCTGGCAGAGTGGTATCTTTCCTATCCTCAGCTCTTCAAGCAGTAGAACGAATGGGTTTTCTCTCCTGTCTTTCTTATCTTCACTCTCCCGCTCTCCTTCGCACTCTCTTTCTCCGTTCTCATCTTGCCTTCCTCCCTCCCTCCCTCGCTTTCTTCCTTCCTTCCTTCCACACCACCTGTCTTCTCTATCTCTGCTCTATCCACTGCTCTCTGTCTCTCTCTCTCTGTCTCTCTCTCTGTCTCTCTCTGTCTCTCTCTCTCTCTGTCTCTCTCTCTCTGTCTCTCTCTCTGTCTCTCTCTCTCTGTCTCTCTCTCTCTGTCTCTCTCTCTGTCTCTCTCTCTCTCTCTCTCTCTCTTTGTCTCTCTGTCTCTCTGTCTCTCTGTCTCTCTCTCTCTCTCTCTCTCGCTCTGTCTCTCTGTCTCTCGCTCAATTCAATTCAATTCATGGGGCTTTATTGGAATGGGAAACGTGTTAACATTGCCAAAGCAAGTGAGGTAGATAATATACAAAAGTGAAATAAACAATAAAAATGAACAGTAAACATTACACATACAGAAGTTTCAAAACAATGAAGACATTACAAATGTCATATTATGTATATATACAGTGTTGTGACGATGTACAAATGGTTAATGTACAAAAGGGAAAATAAATAAACATAAATATGGGTTGTATTTACAATGGTGTTTGTTCTTCACTGGTTGCCCTTTTCTTGTGGCAACAGGTCACAAATCTTGCTGCTGTGATGGCACACTGTGGTATTTCACCCAGTAGATATGAGAGTTTATCAAAATCGCGTTTGTTTTTGAATTCTTTGTGGATCTCTGTAATCTGAGGGAAATATGTGTCTCTAATATGGTCATACATTGGGCAGGAGGTTAGGAAGTGCAGCTCAGTTTCCACCTAATTTTTTGGGCAGTGTGCACAAAGCCTGTCTTCTCTTGAGAGCCAGATCTGCCTACAGTGGCCTTTCTCAATAGCAAGGCTAGTCTCACTGTGTCTGTACATAGTCAAAGCTTTCCTTAAGTTTGGGTCAGTCACAGTGCCACTGTGTACTCTCTGTTTAGGGCCAAATAGCATCTCTCTCTGTCTTTCTCTCTCGCTCCGTCATCTGTCTCACTGTGTCTGTACATAGTCAAAGCTTTCCTTAAGTTTGGGTCAGTCACAGTGCCACTGTGTACTCTCTGTTTAGGGCCAAATAGCATCTCCCTCTGCTCCTCCCCCATCCCTCCTCTCCTCTCTTTGACCTTCTCTTCCTCCTTTCCTCTGTCGCCTTCTTCCTCTTTCCGTCTCACTTCATCCATCTCCTCTCCTTTCCTTCCCTCTCTCTCTAACCTTGACACCTCTTTCTTGCCTCCCATCCTCTCTTTCCCTGTCCCATTGGTCCTAAACCTTTCTCTCTTTCCCTGTCCCATTGGTCCTAAACCTTTCTCTCTTTCCCTGTCCCATTGGTCCTAAACCTTTCTCTCTTTCCCTGTCCCATTGGTCCTAAACCTTTCTCTCTTTCCCTGTCCCATTGGTCCTAAACCTTTCTCTCTTTCCCTGTCCCATTGGTCCTAAACCTTTCTCTCTTTCCCTGTCCCATTGGTCCTAAACCTTTCTCTCTTTCCCTGTCCCATTGGTCCTAACCCTTTCTCTCTTTCCCTGTCCCATTGGTCCTAAACCTTTCTCTCTTTCCCTGTCCCATTGGTCCTAAACCTTTCTCTCTTTCTATGTCCCATTGGTCCTAAACCTTTCTCTCTTTCCCTGTCCCATTGGTCCTAAACCTTTCTCTCTTTCCCTGTCCCATTGGTCCTAAACCTTTCTCTCTTTCTATGTCCCATTGGTCCTAAACCTTTCTCTCTTTCCCTGTCCCATTGGTCTTAACCCTTTCTCTCTTTCCCTGTCCCATTGGTCCTAAACCTTTCTCTCTATCCCTGTCCCATTGGTCCTAAACCTTTCTCTCTTTCCCTGTCCCATTGGTCCTAAACCTTTCTCTCTATCCCTGTCCCATTGGTCCTAAACCTTTCTCTCTTTCCCTGTCCCATTGGTCCTAAACCTTTCTCTCTTTCCCTGTCCCATTGGTCCTAAACCTTTCTCTCTTTCCCTGTCCCATTGGTCCTAAACCTTTCTCTCTTTCTATGTCCCATTGGTCCTAAACCTTTCTCTCTTTCCCTGTCCCATTGGTCCTAAACCTTTCTCTCTTTCCCTGTCCCATTGGTCCTAAACCTTTCTCTCTTTCTATGTCCCATTGGTCCTAAACCTTTCTCTCTTTCCCTGTCCCATTGGTCTTAACCCTTTCTCTCTTTCCCTGTCCCATTGGTCCTAAACCTTTCTCTCTATCCCTGTCCCATTGGTCCTAAACCTTTCTCTCTTTCCCTGTCCCATTGGTCCTAAACCTTTCTCTCTATCCCTGTCCCATTGGTCCTAAACCTTTCTCTCTTTCCCTGTCCCATTGGTCCTAAACCTTTCTCTCTTTCCCTGTCCCATTGGTCCTAACCCTTTCTTTATTTCCCTGTCCCATTGGTCCTAAACCTTTCTCTCTTTCCCTGTCCCATTGGTCCTAAACCTTTCTCTCTTTCCCTGTCCCATTGGTCCTAACCCTTTCTCTCTTTCCCTGTCCCATTGGTCTTAACCCTTTCTCTCTTTCCTTGTCCCATTGGTCCTAACCCTTTCTTTATTTCCCTGTCCCATTGGTCCTAAACCTTTCTCTCTTTCCCTGTCCCATTGGTCCTAAACCTTTCTCTCTTTCCCTGTCCCATTGGTCCTAACCCTTTCTCTCTTTCCCTGTCCCATTGGTCTTAACCCTTTCTCTCTTTCCCTGTCCCATTGGTCCTAAACCTTTCTCTCTATCCCTGTCCCATTGGTCCTAAACCTTTCTCTCTTGCCCTGTCCCATTGTTCCTAGCCCTTTCCCTGTCCCATTGGTCCTAAACCTTTCTCTCTTTCCCTGTCCCATTGGTCCTAAACCTTTCTCTCTTTCCCTGTCCCATTGGTCTTAACCCTTTCTCTCTTTCCCTGTCCCATTGGTCCTAAACCTTTTTCTCATCCCCTCTCCCCTCACTAACCTCTCAGTCTCCCTCTTCCTGCTCACGCCTTCCCCCCATCTCCGCTAACCTCCAACCTCACATCCCTAATCTCTTTGTCACCTCTGTCTGTCTTTACCCTCATCCCCCATCCATTTCTGCCCTCTCTCCTCTCACTGCACCTGATCTCCATCTTGGAAGTTCCAGAGGGCAGCAGACAGCCTAGAGGTTAGAGGAGTGCTTCATCAGTTGGAAGACTGTGGGTTTGAATCCTATTTCTGTTCTCTCCTCCTCCTCCAGATGACCCAGGAGCAGTACATCCTGGCGGCCCAGCCCAACACCCTGAGCCAGCGGGTACACCAAGGTGCCCAGGCCTACCCGGTGGGTATCTACGGATGGAGGAAGCGCTGCCTCTACTTCTTCATCCTCCTGCTCCTGGTCACCATGATCGTCAACCTGGCGCTCACCATCTGGATCCTCAAGGTCATGAACTTCACCGTGGTGAGTTACCCATAGTGCCCCCTGGAGGTCTGGAGGAAGTGTGACTGTGTGCTGAGAGGTATCTTGTTGTAAGGCTGGTGGTTTGACCCGCACAATGCTATACGAGTGTTGAAAAGTTCACCATCTGGTTCTTGAAGGTCATGAACTTCACCGCGGTGAGGTGACCATAGTGCCCCTAGAGGGCTAGAGGGGAAATGCAAGGCTATGTCATGTTTATGTCAGGTTTATGTCACGTTTATGTCATGTAAACCTCCATGTGTTAACATACAAGATATCTAAGAGTGGTTTCATAAGAGCATCGGGAAATGCTCAGTTTGCTCAACATTAGGCCTCGATTGTAGCCTAAGTGTTTATGCAGGTTTCTGCTCCAACCTAAATCATGCTGAGCAGATAGAGTATCTTCACTGAGTAAGGATGTTGCTAGGGAACTATATCATGTCCTCATGGAGACGTGACGAGGCTTGCGGAGGAAGGTTTTCTCACTTGATAGATGGGTCAATTGAAAAACATTCAGTGATCAGGCGGAAGGGAACCCAATGGTTCATTAGTGGCTAAACATGACTGTAGATGAGTCTTAGCGGGACAAAAAGCCAGATCAAATCACATGTTAATGTGAATATGTTAATGTCTTTAGATAGACCATTCGTCGTGGCTCAGGCACAGGTAAACAGCCTTCTCTTACTCTGACAGAAACCCAGCTGTGAAAGTGGCCGGCGTGTGAAATGGAGCCTATGGAAATCCTGGATGGGGAGAGGCGGGGCTACCGAGTGAGGCGGCGCCCAAAATGGCACCCTATTTGTGTATTATTTTTGCCCAGAGCTCTATGGTAAACGTAGTGCACTATATAGGAAAAGGATGCCATTTGAGATACAACATTACCATGAATATTTCCATCCAATGCTCTGACAGATAAACAAACCTGTCAAAAGTTGCGGATCTGTTTACTTGTTTTTCATCTATTTGTCTTTTCAACTCAATTTGGCGCGGGGTGGTCAGGGGGGCGGCCTAGTCTGTAATATACCCAGCATGCCCCGGGGCCCCTGGGACCGCCCATAATAATATATATGCAAATCAGTTTGGATGAGGTGACCCCGCCTGCCAATTGCTGATTTTCTACCCCGTCTGTTTTCATAATGGCTTCCTGCAATCAAATCTGCCCGCGACTTCAAAATAAGCTAAAATATGCCGGAAGGGGTTTAGTTTCTACCAAATAAAAGGGCGAGAGCGAGTGTGTTTGTGTGAGCGTGAGTGAGAGAGAGAGAGAGAGAGAGAGAGATGTGCGGGTTTTTCGCGAGGCCCCCAGCCATTCCCATAGGCCGCCGGCATTCCTGGTCCCAAATCAAATTCTGCAGATGCATTTTCTGAAGTGTTATTCCCACTATGGCTCCCAATATCCTCCAGATATCAGTGAAATCCCTCAAAGTGCTAAATGTCAACGTGTCCCCCCTGTACACAGAGACAGAGAGAGAGCGACAGAGAGAGAGAGCGACAGAGAGAGAGAGAGAGAGAGAGACACAGAGAGAGAGCGATAGAGAGAGAGAGCGACAGAGAGAGAGAGAGCGACAGAGAGAGAGCGACAGAGCGAGATCGACAGAGAGAGAGAGCGACAGAGAGAGAGAGCAACAGAGAGACAGAGAGAGAGCGACAGAGAGAGAGAGAGCGACAGAGAGAGAGCGACAGAGCGAGATCGACAGAGAGAGAGAGCGACAGAGAGAGAGAGCAACAGAGAGACAGAGAGAGACAGAGAGAGAGAGCGACAGAGAGAGAGAGCAACAGAGAGACAGAGAGAGACAGAGAGAGAGCTCGATAACCACATAGTACTAACACTATAGTACTGTTTTTAATTTCTTCTGCCTCACTCTCTCTTTCTCAATTAAATTAAAATAGCTTTTTAGGCATGACAAAACAATGTAGATATTGCCAAAGCATACTTTGGGAATGAAGTGATTAATTTACAATATTAACATAATGAATTCCCTCTGTCGTTCCCTCCCTCGCTCTTACTCTCTAGAGTCGCTCGCTCTCTCTCTCTCTCTCTCTTCCAGGTCTATTTTCCTGTACAAGTCACCTTTCCCCTTGTCTGCACATCTCCTCCTCCTCTCCTTAACTTTTCCTCTTCTGTCTTCGAACAAACAGATCAATAGGTGAGCAGCAGAAAACACATAAAAGACGGATCCCCCTCGGACAGATATAGGCTCACCTCTTCATTACCTGGGGGGGTGACTGACAATGGTGCAGGAACTGACAATGGTGCTCTGAAGCTGCATCTTGCCACAGTGTTTTTGATATCAGTAGTCTTAGTGTTTGAAGCAGTAACCGGCCTGGATGACAGAATAACCAAGCATCTCTTTTGAACGGTACTATTGCTGCTGCTATTACTAATGCGCTATTCCTCTAGCTATCCTTACATGCTATAGGGTGGCATCAATACACAGTCTTGCTCTATGTGAATCCCCAGTGAGCCATAATTCGATCCACGTAGATCAAAGCTGTTCAGACACGGTTTCTGTGTGGATTTCAGAACACTGTTTAGTGGCGCTTGTGGATTTGGCCGCGCTGCACACTAAATGCACCGGGTGGGTTTGGCCGCGCTGCACACTAAATGCAGCGGGTGGGTTTGGCCGTGCTGCACACTAAATGTAGCGGGTGGGTTTGGCTGCGCTGCACACTAAATGTAGCGGGTGGATTTGGCCGCGCTGCACACTAAATGCAGCGGGTGGGTTTGGCCGCGCTGCACACTAAATGCAGCGGGTGGATTTGGCCGCGCTGCACACTAAATGTAGCGGGTGGATTTGACCGCGCTGCACACTAAATGTAGCGGGTGGATTTGGCCGCGCTGCACACTAAATGTGGCGGGTGGATTTGCGCGCTGCACACTAAATGTAGCGGGTGGATTTGGCCGCGCTGCACACTAAATGTAGCGGGTGGATTTGGCGCGCTGCACACTAAATGCGGCGGGTGGATTTGCCGCGCTGCACACTAAATGTGGCGGGTGAGTTTGGCCGCGCTGCACACTAAATGTAGCGGGTGGATTTGGCCGCGCTGCACACTAAATGTAGCGGGTGGATTTGCCGCGCTGCACACTAAATGTAGCGGGTGGATGTGGCGCGCTGCACACTAAATGTAGCGGTTGGATTTGGCCGCGCTGCACACTAAATGTAGCGGGTGGATTTGCTGCACACTAAATGTAGCGGGTGGATTTGGCCGCGCTGCACACTAAATGTAGCGGGTGGATTTGACGCTGCACACTAAATGTAGCGGGTGGATTTGGCGCTGCACACAAAAAATGTGGCGGGTGGATTTGGCCGCGCTGCACACTAAATGCGGCAGGTGATTCTTCAAAGCCAATTCTTTGATGGTGACATCACACTAGTTTAGGACCCCTCGACGAGTCAGGCGAAGATTCTTTGGCGTGTCGGCGAGACATTAAACATGGATGCATGACACCCCTGAGCCACAATGGAGATCTATTTTGGATGGGTTTTCCTTGGTTGGCATGGGCAAGCATTAGCATGGGCTGGAGTGGCCGGGGTTTATGTGATGGAATGTGATTTGACGATTCAACTTACAATTTCTGTTCTATTCTATGTTAATCTATAATATTCTACTTTCTACTATTAGATATTCTTTCTATTGTATTCTACACTATTCTACACGCAATCTGGTCATCGAAGTCGTAATCTGTAACTCAGAGACAATTTTATTATCAGATCAAATGAACATAAAACAGCAATATGTGAATCTGTCCAAAAGACGGGAGTATCAATGACATTCACTTCAACGCACCATGTCAGTGAAGACTCCATAGACTAACACCATGTCAGTGAAGACTCCATAGACTAGCACCATGTCAGTGAAGACTCCATAGACTAGCACCATGTCAGTGAAGACTCCATAGACTAGCACCATGTCAGTGAAGACTCCATAGACTAACACCATGTCAGTGAAGACTCCATAGACTAGCACCATGTCAGTGAAGACTCCATAGACTAACACCATGTCAGTGAAGACTCCATAGACTAGCACCATGTCAGTGAAGACTCCATAGACTAACACCATGTCAGTGAAGACTCCATAGACTAGCACCATGTCAGTGAAGACTCCATAGACTAACACCATGTCAGTGAAGACTCCATAGACTAGCACCATGTCAGTGAAGACTCCATAGACTAGCACCATGTCAGTGAAGACTCCATAGACTAACACCATGTCAGTGAAGACTCCATAGACTAACACCCTGTCAGTGAAGACTCCATAGACTAGCACCATGTCAGTGAAGACTCCATAGACTAACACCATGTCAGTGAAGACTCCATAGACTAACACCATGTCAGTGAAGACTCCATAGACTAGCACCATGTCAGTGAAGACTCCTTGGACTAACACCATGTCAGTGAAGACTCCATAGACTAACACCATGTCAGTGAAGACTCCATAGACTAACACCCTGTCAGTGAAGACTCCATAGACTAGCACCATGTCAGTGAAGACTCCATAGACTAACACCATGTCAGTGAAGACTCCATAGACTAGCACCATGTCAGTGAAGACTCCATAGACTAGCACCATGTCAGTGAAGACTCCATAGACTAACACCATGTCAGTGAAGACTCCATAGACTAACACCATGTCAGTGAAGACTCCATAGACTAACACCCTGTCAGTGAAGACTCCATAGACTAGCACCATGTCAGTGAAGACTCCATAGACTAACACCATGTCAGTGAAGACTCCATAGACTAACACCATGTCAGTGAAGACTCCATAGACTAGCACCATGCCAGTGAAGACTCCATAGACTAGCATCATGTCAGTGAAGACTCCATAGACTAACACCCTGTCAGTGAAGACTCCATAGACTAGCACCATGTCAGTGAAGACTCCATAGACTAACACCCTGTCAGTGAAGACTCCATAGACTAACACCCTGTCAGTGAAGACTCCATAGACTAACACCCTGTCAGTGAAGACTCCATAGACTAGCATCATGTCAGTGAAGACTCCATAGACTAACACCCTGTCAGTGAAGACTCCATAGACTAGCACCATGTCAGTGAAGACTCCATAGACTAACACCATGTCAGTGAAGACTCCATGTCATGCCAGTGAAGACTCCATAGACTAGACTAGCATCATGTCAGTGAAGACTCCTTGGACTAGCATCATGTCAGTGAAGACTCCATAGACTAACACCATGTCAGTGAGAGACTCATGTCAGTGAAGACTCCTTGGACTAACACCATGTCAGTGAAGACTCCATAGACTAGCATCATGTCAGTGAAGACTCCATAGACTAACACCATGTCAGTGAAGACTCCATAGACTAACACCATGTCAGTGAAGACTCCTTAGACTAGCACCATGTCAGTGAAGACTCCATAGACTAACACCATGTCACTCCATAGACTAGCATCATGTCAGTGAAGACTCCTTGGACTAACACCATGTCAGTGAAGACTCCATAGACTAGCATCATGTCAGTGAAGACTCCATAGACTAACACCATGTCAGTGAAGACTCCATAGACTAGCATCATGTCAGTGAAGACTCCATAGACTAGCATCATGTCAGTGAAGACTCCATAGACTAACACCATGTCAGTGAAGACTCCATAGACTAGCATCATGTCAGTGAAGACTCCTTGGACTAACACCATGTCAGTGAAGGCTCCTTGGACTAACACCATGTCAGTGAAGACTCCATAGACTAACACCATGTCAGTGAAGACTCCTTGGACTAACACCATGTCAGTGAAGACTCCATAGACTAACACCATGTCAGTGAAGACTTCATAGACTAGCATCATGTCAGTGAAGACTCCATAGACTAACACCATGTCAGTGAAGACTCCTTGGACTAACACCATGCCAGTGAAGACTCCATAGACTAACACCATGTCAGTGAAGACTCCATAGACTAACACCATGTCAGTGAAGACTCCATAGACTAGCATCATGTCAGTGAAGACTCCTTGGACTAACACCATGTCAGTGAAGACTCCATAGACTAACACCATGTCAGTGAAGACTCCTTGGACTAACACCATGTCAGTGAAGACTCCTTGGACTAACACCATGTCAGTGAAGACTCCATAGACTAGCATCATGTCAGTGAAGACTCCTTGGACTAACACCATGTCAGTGAAGACTCCATAGACTAACACCATGTCAGTGAAGACTCCATAGACTAACACCATGTCAGTGAAGACTCCATAGACTAACACCATGTCAGTGAAGACTCCTTGGACTAACACCCTGTCAGTGAAGACTCCATAGACTAGCATCATGTCAGTGAAGACTCCATAGACTAGCATCATGTCAGTGAAGACTCCTTGGACTAACACCATGTCAGTGAAGACTCCATAGACTAGCATCATGTCAGTGAAGACTCCTTGGACTAACACCATGTCAGTGAAGACTCCATAGACTAGCATCATGTCAGTGAAGACTCCATAGACTAACACCATGTCAGTGAAGACTCCATAGACTAGCATCATGTCAGTGAAGACTCCTTGGACTAACACCATGTCAGTGAAGACTCCATAGACTAGCATCATGTCAGTGAAGACTCCTTGGACTAACACCATGTCAGTGAAGACTCCATAGACTAGCATCATGTCAGTGAAGACTCCTTGGACTAACACCATGTCAGTGAAGACTCCTTGGACTAACACCATGTCAGTGAAGACTCCTTGGACTAACACCATGTCAGTGAAGACTCCTTGGACTAACACCATGTCAGTGAAGACTCCATAGACTAGCATCATGTCAGTGAAGACTCCTTGGACTAACACCATGTCAGTGAAGACTCCATAGACTAGCATCATGTCAGTGAAGACTCCATAGACTAGCATCATGTCAGTGAAGACTCCATAGACTAGCATCATGTCAGTGAAGACTCCATAGACTAGCATCATGTCAGTGAAGACTCCATAGACTAGCATCATGTCAGTGAAGACTCCATAGACTAGCATCATGTCAGTGAAGACTCCATAGACTAGCATCATGTCAGTGAAGACTCCATAGACTAGCATCATGTCAGTGAAGACTCCATAGACTAGCATCATGTCAGTGAAGACTCCATAGACTAGCATCATGTCAGTGAAGACTCCATAGACTAGCATCATGTCAGTGAAGACTCCATAGACTAGCATCATGTCAGTGAAGACTCCATAGACTAGCATCATGTCAGTGAAGACTCCATAGACTAGCATCATGTCAGTGAAGACTCCATAGACTAGCATCATGTCAGTGAAGACTCCATAGACTAGCATCATGTCAGTGAAGACTCCATAGACTAGCATCATGTCAGTGAAGACTCCATAGACTAGCATCATGTCAGTGAAGACTCCTTGGACTAACACCATGTCAGTGAAGACTCCTTGGACTAACACCATGTCAGTGAAGACTCCTTGGACTAACACCATGTCAGTGAAGACTCCTTGGACTAACACCATGTCAGTGAAGATAGCATCATGTCAGTGAAGACTCCTTGGACTAACACCATGTCAGTGAAGACTCCATAGACTAACATCATGTCAGTGAAGACTCCATAGACTAACACCATGTCAGTGAAGACTCCATAGACTAACACCATGTCAGTGAAGACTCCATAGACTAACACCATGTCAGTGAAGACTCCTTGGACTAACACCATGTCAGTGAAGACTCCTTGGACTAACACCATGTCAGTGAAGACTCCATAGACTAACACCATGTCAGTGAAGACTCCTTGGACTAACACCATGTCAGTGAAGACTCCATAGACTAACAGACTCCCATGTCAGTGAAGACTCCTTGGACTAACACCATGTCAGTGAAGATCATGTCTGAAGACTCCATGGACTAACATCATGTCAGTGAAGACTCCATAGACTAGCATCATGTCAGTGAAGACTCCTTGGACTAACACCATGTCAGTGAAGACTCCATAGACTAGCATCATGTCAGTGAAGACTCCTTGGACTAACACCATGTCAGTGAAGACTCCATAGACTAGCATCATGTCAGTGAAGACTAACACCCATAGACTCCTAGAACACATGTCATGTCAGTGAAGACTCCATAGACTAGCATCATGTCAGTGAAGACTCCTTGGACTAACACCATGTCAGTGAAGACTCCATAGACTAGCATCATGTCAGTGAAGACTCCTTAGACTAACACCATGTCAGTGAAGACTCCACTAGACTAGCATCATGTCAGTGAAGACTCCTTGGACTAACACCATGTCAGTGAAGACTCCTTGGACTAACACCATGTCAGTGAAGACTCCATAGACTAACACCATGTCAGTGAAGACTCCTTGGACTAACACCATGTCAGTGAAGACTCCATAGACTAACACCATGTCAGTGAAGACTCCATAGACTAACACCATGTCAGTGAAGACTCCATAGACTAGCATCATGTCAGTGAAGACTCCATAGACTAGCATCATGTCAGTGAAGACTCCATAGACTAGCATCATGTCAGTGAAGACTCCATAGACTAGCATCATGAAGACTCCATAGACTGTCAGTGAAGACTCCATAGACTAGCACCATGTCAGTGAAGACTCCATGGACTAGACTAGACTCCTTGGACTAACACCATGTCAGTGAAGACTCCATAGACTAGCATCATGTCAGTGAAGACTAACACCATGTCAGTAGACTAGCATCATGTCAGTGAAGACTCCTTAGACTAACACCATGTCAGTGAAGACTCCATAGACTAACACCATGTCAGTGAAGACTCCATAGACTAACACCATGTCAGTGAAGACTCCATAGACTAGCATCATGTCAGTGAAGACTCCATAGACTAGCATCATGTCAGTGAAGACTCCATAGACTAGCATCATGTCAGTGAAGACTCCATAGACTAGCATCATGTCAGTGAAGACTCCATAGACTAGCATCATGTCAGTGAAGACTCCATAGACTAGCATCATGTCAGTGAAGACTCCATAGACTAGCATCATGTCAGTGAAGACTCCTTGGACTAACACCATGTCAGTGAAGACTCCTTGGACTAACACCATGTCAGTGAAGACTCCATAGACTAGCATCATGTCAGTGAAGACTCCTTGGACTAACACCATGTCAGTGAAGACTCCATAGACTAGCATCATGTCAGTGAAGACTCCTTGGACTAACACCATGTCAGTGAAGACTCCATAGACTAACACCATGTCAGTGAAGACTCCATAGACTAGCACCATGTCAGTGAAGACTCCTTGGACTAACACCATGTCAGTGAAGACTCCTTGGACTAACACCATGTCAGTGAAGACTCCATAGACTAACACCATGTCAGTGAAGACTCCTTGGACTAACACCATGTCAGTGAAGACTCCATAGACTAGCATCATGTCAGTGAAGACTCCTTGGACTAACACCATGTCAGTGAAGACTCCATAGACTAACACCATGTCAGTGAAGACTCCTTGGACTAACACCATGTCAGTGAAGACTCCTTGGACTAACACCATGTCAGTGAAGACTCCTTGGACTAACACCATGTCAGTGAAGACTCCTTGGACTAACACCATGTCAGTGAAGACTCCAGTGAAGAGACTAGCATCATGTGAAGACTCCAGTCAGTGAAGACTCCATAGACTAGCATCATGTCAGTGAAGACTCCATAGACTAGCATCATGTCAGTGAAGACTCCTTGGACTAACACCATGTCAGTGAAGACTCCATAGACTAGCACCATGTCAGTGAAGACTCCTTGGACTAACACCATGTCAGTGAAGACTCCTTGGACTAACACCATGTCAGTGAAGACTCCATAGACTAACACCATGTCAGTGAAGACTCCATAGACTAACACCATGTCAGTGAAGACTCCATAGACTAGCACCATGTCAGTGAAGACTCCTTGGACTAACACCATGTCAGTGAAGACTCCATAGACTAGCACCATGTCAGTGAAGACTCCATAGACTAACACCATGCCAGTGAAGACTCCATAGACTAACATCATGTCAGTGAAGACTCCATAGACTAACACCATGTCAGTGAAGACTCCATAGACTAACATCATGTCAGTGAAGACTCCATAGACTAACACCATGTCAGTGAAGACTCCGAGCTAACACATCCAGTGAAGACTCCATAGACTAGCATCATGTCAGTGAAGACTCCATAGACTAACACCATGTCAGTGAAGACTCCATAGACTAACATCATGTCAGTGAAGACTCCATAGACTAACACCATGTCAGTGAAGACTCCATAGACTAACACCATGCCAGTGAAGACTCCATAGACTAGCATCATGTCAGTGAAGACTCCATAGACTAACACCATGTCAGTGAAGACTCCATAGACTAGCATCATGTCAGTGAAGACTCCATAGACTAACACCATGTCAGTGAAGACTCCATAGACTAGTAAACTCCATAGACTAACACCATGTCAGTGAAGAC
>NC_088413.1:18140944-18164268 GCF_034236695.1 Oncorhynchus nerka | reverse complement strand
GTTGAAGTGAATGTCATTGATACTCCCGTCTTTTGGACAGATTCACATATTGCTGTTTTATGTTCATTTGATCTGATAATAAAATTGTCTCTGAGTTACAGATTACGACTTCGATGACCAGATTGCGTGTAGAATAGTGTAGAATACAATAGAAAGAATATCTAAGAGTAGAAAGTAGAATATTATAGATTAACATAGAATAGAACAGAAATTGTAAGTTGAATCGTCAAATCACATTCCATCACATAAACCCCGGCCACTCCAGCCCATGCTAATGCTTGCCCATGCCAACCAAGGAAAACCCATCCAAAATAGATCTCCATTGTGGCTCAGGGGTGTCATGCATCCATGTTTAATGTCTCGCCGACACGCCAAAGAATCTTCGCCTGACTCGTCGAGGGGGTCCTAAACTAGTGTGATGTCACCATCAAAGAATTGGCTTTGAAGAATCACCTGCCGCATTTAGTGTGCAGCGCGGCCAAATCCACCCGCTACATTTTGTGTGCAGCGCGGCCAAATCCACCCGCTACATTTAGTGTGCAGCGCGGCCAAATCCACCCGCTACATTTAGTGTGCAGCGCGGCCAAATCCACCCGCTACATTTAGTGTGCAGCGCGGCCAAATCCAACCGCTACATTTAGTGTGCAGCGCGGCCACATCCACCCGCTACATTTAGTGTGCAGCGCGGCCAAATCCACCCGCTACATTTAGTGTGCAGCGCGGCCAAATCCACCCGCTACATTTAGTGTGCAGCGCGGCCAAACTCACCCGCTACATTTAGTGTGCAGCGCGGCCAAATCCACCCGCCACATTTAGTGTGCAGCGCGGCCAAATCCACCCGCTACATTTAGTGTGCAGCGCGGCCAAATCCACCCGCTACATTTAGTGTGCAGCGCGGCCAAATCCACCCGCCACATTTAGTGTGCAGCGCGGCCAAATCCACCCGCTACATTTAGTGTGCAGCGCGGTCAAATCCACCCGCTACATTTAGTGTGCAGCGCGGCCAAATCCACCCGCTGCATTTAGTGTGCAGCGCGGCCAAACCCACCCGCTGCATTTAGTGTGCAGCGCGGCCAAATCCACCCGCTACATTTAGTGTGCAGCGCAGCCAAACCCACCCGCTACATTTAGTGTGCAGCGCGGCCAAACCCACCCGCTGCATTTAGTGTGCAGCGCGGCCAAACCCACCCGCTGCATTTAGTGTGCAGCGCGGCCAAATCCACAAGCGCCACTAAACAGTGTTCTGAAATCCACACAGAAACCGTGTCTGAACAGCTTTGATCTACGTGGATCGAATTATGGCTCACTGGGGATTCACATAGAGCAAGACTGTGTATTGATGCCACCCTATAGCATGTAAGGATAGCTAGAGGAATAGCGCATTAGTAATAGCAGCAGCAATAGTACCGTTCAAAAGAGATGCTTGGTTATCCAGGCCGGTTACTGCTTCAAACACTAAGACTACTGATATCAAAAACACTGTGGCAAGATGCAGCTTCAGAGCACCATTGTCAGTTCCTGCACCATTGTCAGTCACCCCCCCAGGTAATGAAGAGGTGAGCCTATATCTGTCCGAGGGGGATCCGTCTTTTATGTGTTTTCTGCTGCTCACCTATTGATCTGTTTGTTCGAAGACAGAAGAGGAAAAGTTAAGGAGAGGAGGAGGAGATGTGCAGACAAGGGGAAAGGTGACTTGTACAGGAAAATAGACCTGGAAGAGAGAGAGAGAGAGAGAGAGCGAGCGACTCTAGAGAGTAAGAGCGAGGGAGGGAACGACAGAGGGAATTCATTATGTTAATATTGTAAATTAATCACTTCATTCCCAAAGTATGCTTTGGCAATATCTACATTGTTTTGTCATGCCTAAAAAGCTATTTTAATTTAATTGAGAAAGAGAGAGTGAGGCAGAAGAAATTAAAAACAGTACTATAGTGTTAGTACTATGTGGTTATCGAGCTCTCTCTCTGTCTCTCTCTGTCTCTCTGTTGCTCTCTCTCTCTGTCGCTCTCTCTCTCTGTCGATCTCGCTCTGTCTGTCGCTCTCTCTCTCTGTCGATCTCGCTCTGTCTGTCGCTCTCTCTCTCTATCGCTCTCTCTCTGTGTCTCTCTCTCTCTCTCTGTCGCTCTCTCTCTCTGTCGCTCTCTCTCTGTCTCTGTGTACAGGGGGTCACGTTGACATTTAGCACTTTGAGGGATTTCACTGATATCTGGAGGATATTGGGAGCCATAGTGGGAATAACACTTCAGAAAATGCATCTGCAGAATTTGATTTGGGACCAGGAATGCCGGCGGCCTATGGGAATGGCTGGGGGCCTCGCGAAAAACCCGCACATCTCTCTCTCTCTCTCTCTCTCTCTCACTCACGCTCACACAAACACACTCGCTCTCGCCCTTTTATTTGGTAGAAACTAAACCCCTTCCGGCGTATTTTAGCTTATTTTGAAGTCGCGGGCAGATTTGATTGCAGGAAGCCATTATGAAAACAGACGGGGTAGAAAATCAGCAATTGGCAGGCGGGGTCACCTCATCCAAACTGATTTGCATATATATTATTATGGGCGGTCCCAGGGGCCCCGGGGCATGCTGGGTATATTACAGACTAGGCCGCCCCCCTGACCACCCCGCGCCAAATTGAGTTGAAAAGACAAATAGATGAAAAACAAGTAAACAGATCCGCAACTTTTGACAGGTTTGTTTATCTGTCAGAGCATTGGATGGAAATATTCATGGTAATGTTGTATCTCAAATGGCATCCTTTTCCTATATAGTGCACTACGTTTACCATAGAGCTCTGGGCAAAAATAATACACAAATAGGGTGCCATTTTGGGCGCCGCCCTCAATTTCGGTAGCCCCCGCTCTCTCCCCATCCAGGATTTCCATAGGCTCCATTTCACACGCCGGCCACTTTCACAGCTGGGTTTCTGTCAGAGTAAGAGAAGGCTGTTTACCTGTGACTTGAGCCACGACGAATGGTCTATCTAAAGACATTAACATATTCACATTAACATGTGATTTGATCTGGCTTTTTGTCCCGCTAAGACTCATCTACAGTCATGTTTAGCCACTAATGAACCATTGGGTTCCCCTTCCGCCTGATCACTGAATGTTTTTCAATTGACCCATCTATCAAGTGAGAAAACCCTTCCTCCGCAAGCCTCGTCACGTCTCCATGAGGACATGATATAGTTCCCTAGCAACATCCTTACTCAGTGAAGATACTCTATCTGCTCAGCATGATTTAGGTTGGAGCAGAAACCTGCATAAACACTTAGGCTACAATCGAGGCCTAATGTTGAGCAAACTGAGCATTTCCCGATGCTCTTATGAAACCACTCTTAGATATCTTGTATGTTAACACATGGAGGTTTACATGACATAAACCTGACATAAACCTGACATAAACATGACATAGCCTTGCATTTCCCCTCTAGCCCTCTAGGGGCACTATGGTCACCTCACCGCGGTGAAGTTCATGACCTTCAAGAACCAGATGGTGAACTTTTCAACACTCGTATAGCATTGTGCGGGTCAAACCACCAGCCTTACAACAAGATACCTCTCAGCACACAGTCACACTTCCCCTCCAGACCTCCAGGGGGCACTATGGGTAACTCACCACGGTGAAGTTCATGACCTTGAGGATCCAGATGGTGAGCGCCAGGTTGACGATCATGGTGACCAGGAGCAGGAGGATGAAGAAGTAGAGGCAGCGCTTCCTCCATCCGTAGATACCCACCGGGTAGGCCTGGGCACCTTGGTGTACCCGCTGGCTCAGGGTGTTGGGCTGGGCCGCCAGGATGTACTGCTCCTGGGTCATCTGGAGGAGGAGGAGAGAACAGAAATAGGATTCAAACCCACAGTCTTCCAACTGATGAAGCACTCCTCTAACCTCTAGGCTGTCTGCTGCCCTCTGGAACTTCCAAGATGGAGATCAGGTGCAGTGAGAGGAGAGAGGGCAGAAATGGATGGGGGATGAGGGTAAAGACAGACAGAGGTGACAAAGAGATTAGGGATGTGAGGTTGGAGGTTAGCGGAGATGGGGGGAAGGCGTGAGCAGGAAGAGGGAGACTGAGAGGTTAGTGAGGGGAGAGGGGATGAGAAAAAGGTTTAGGACCAATGGGACAGGGAAAGAGAAAAAGGGTTAAGACCAATGGGACAGGGAAAGAGAGAAAGGTTTAGGACCAATGGGACAGGGAAAGAGAGAAAGGTTTAGGACCAATGGGACAGGGAAAGGGCTAGGAACAATGGGACAGGGCAAGAGAGAAAGGTTTAGGACCAATGGGACAGGGATAGAGAGAAAGGTTTAGGACCAATGGGACAGGGAAAGAGAGAAAGGGTTAAGACCAATGGGACAGGGAAAGAGAGAAAGGGTTAGGACCAATGGGACAGGGAAAGAGAGAAAGGTTTAGGACCAATGGGACAGGGAAAGAGAGAAAGGTTTAGGACCAATGGGACAGGGAAATAAAGAAAGGGTTAGGACCAATGGGACAGGGAAAGAGAGAAAGGTTTAGGACCAATGGGACAGGGAAAGAGAGAAAGGTTTAGGACCAATGGGACAGGGATAGAGAGAAAGGTTTAGGACCAATGGGACAGGGAAAGAGAGAAAGGTTTAGGACCAATGGGACAGGGATAGAGAGAAAGGTTTAGGACCAATGGGACAGGGAAAGAGGAGAAAGGTTAAGACTAATGGGTAGGGAAAAAGAGAGAAAGGCTTAGGACCAATGGACACAGAAAGAGAGAAAGGTTATAGACCAATGAGAGAAAGAGGTAGGTACATGGACCAATGGGACAGGGAAAGAGAAGGTTAGGTTCAAGGGCATTATAGAAAGAGAGAAAGAAAGGTTTAGTGGACCAATGGGGATGTGGAAGAGAGAAAGGTTTAGGACCAATGGGACAGGGAAAGAGAGAAAGGGTTAGGACCAATGGGACAGGAAAAGAGAGAAAGGTTTAGGACCAATGGGACAGGTGGGAAAGAGAGAGCGTTTAGAATTAATGTGACAGGGAAAGAGAGAAATATTTAGGACCAATGGACAGGGAAAGAGAGAAAGGTTTAGGGACTAATGGGACAGGGGAAAGAGAGGTGCCTAGGGACCAATGGGACAGGAAAGGAGGATGGGAGGCAAGAAAGAGGTGTCAAGGTTAGAGAGAGAGGGGAAGGAAAAGGAGAGAGATGGATGAAGTGAGACGGAAAGAGGAAGAAGGCGACAGAGGAAAGGAGGAAGAGAAGGTCAAAGAGAGGAGAGGAGGGATGGGGGAGGAGCAGAGGGAGATGCTATTTGGCCCTAAACAGAGAGTACACAGTGGCACTGTGACTGACCAAACTTAAGGAAAGCTTTGACTATGCACAGACACAGTGAGACAGATGACGGAGCGAGAGAGAAAAGACAGAGAGAGATGCTATTTGGCCCTAAACAGAGAGTACACAGTGGCACTGTGACTGACCCAAACTTAAGGGAAAGCTTTGACTATGTACAGACACAGTGAGACTAGCCTTGCTATTGAGAAAGGCCACTGTAGGCAGATCTGGCTCAAGAGAAGACAGGCTTTGTGCACACTGCCCAAAAAAAAAAATTAGGTGGAAAACTGAGCTGCACTTCCTAACCTCCTGCCCAATGTATGACCATATTAGAGACACATATTTCCCTCAGATTACACAGATCCACAAAGAATTCAAAAACAACGATTTTGATAAACTCTCATATCTACTGGGTGAAATACCACAGTGTGCCATCACAGCAGCAAGATTTGTGACCTGTTGCCACAAGAAAAGGGCAACCAGTGAAGAACAAACACCATTGTAAATACAACCCATATTTATGTTTATTTTCCCTTTGTGTACATTAACCATTTGTACATCGTCACAACCCTGTATATATACATAATATGACATTTGTAATGTCTTCATTGTTTTGAAACTTCTGTATGTGTAATGTTTACTGTTCATTTTATTGTTTATTTCACTTTTGTATATTATCTACCTCACTTGCTTTGGCAATGTTAACACGTTTCCCATTCCAATAAAGCCCCATGAATTGAATTGAATTGAGCAAGAGACAGAGAGACAGAGCGAGAGAGAGAGAGAGAGAGAGACAGAGAGACAGAGAGACAGAGAGACAAAGAGAGAGAGAGAGAGAGACAGAGAGAGAGACAGAGAGAGAGAGACAGAGAGAGAGAGACAGAGAGAGAGACAGAGAGAGAGAGACAGAGAGAGACAGAGAGAGAGACAGAGAGAGAGACAGAGAGAGAGACAGAGAGCAGTGGATAGAGCAGAGATAGAAGACAGGTGGTGTGGAAGGAAGGAAGGAAGAAGAAAGCGAGGGAGGGAGGGAGGAAGGCAAGATGAGAACGGAGAAAGAGTGCGAAGGAGAGCGGGAGAGTGAAGATAAGAAAGACAGGAGAGAAAACCCATTCGTTCTACTGCTTGAAGAGCTGAGGATAGGAAAGATACCACTCTGCCAGGCCTCTGGTATCTCCCTGTAGATCTCTAGTCTATATTGCTGGGCTCTGCCTGGATTCTCACTCCTCCTAACCAGGGGAACTATAGAATCCATTCGACACATCAGCGAATGCCCATTACTCACAAGCCCATAGAAAATGACACGGTGGCGTATTGAATTAGCAATAGTGTTCGGCAGCTGTGTTCTGCTGTTGGAGATTGCAGACATTCTCACTGCATTTTCACTGCTTGCCGAACTTGATTGTTTGTGTAAACAGCATGACTGTATTCTACCATTCAGAATGCTGTGTTAGAAGTCCAAAATGTCACCGCTATTTCCTTTAGTGCCTATGGGCCTTGGTCTAAGTAGTGCACTAAGAGGGAATAGGGTTCTATTTTGGGACGGAGACTGCCTGGGCTCAACAGGTCAGAGCTGCTTCATAGCCCCGGGACTTCATGTGGCTATAAATATCTAATGAGCAACGCATTAGAAGTGAAGAAACATTACTTCTCATTCCCACCACCTCCTCCTCAATCTGTCTCTCTCTATTTCCTCTCACTGTTTGTTGCCACATATGTTCCTTTTTCTCATTTCGTCCTTTTTCTGAACGTCCCTAAATGTGACCGCATCTCTCCTTCCCTCTCCTTCCTGCTCTCCCTCTTTTACACTCACTCCTCTCTCTATCCATCTCTCCTCTCCTCTCTTTCCTGCTCTCCTCTTTCCTCCCTTTACCTCTCTCTATCCATCTCTCCTCTCCCTCTCTTTCCTGCTCTCTCTTTTACCTCACTCCTCTCTCTATCCATCTCTCCTCTCCTTCTCTCTTTCCATCTCTCCCCTCTTTACCTCACTCCTCTCTCTATCCATCTCTCTCTTCCCTCTCTTTCCTGCTCTCCCCATCTCTTTACCTCACTCCTCTCTCTATCCATCTCTCCATCCTCTTTCCTGCTCTCCCTCTTTACCTCACTCCTCTCTCTATCCATCTCTCCTCTCCCTCTCTTTCCTGCTCTCCTCTTTTACCTCACTCCTCTCTATCCATCTCTCCTCTCCCTCTCTTTCCTGCTCTCTCTCTCTTCTATCCATCTTCTCTCCTTTTCCTCTATCCATCTCTCTCTCCCTCTCTTCCTGCTCTCCTCTCTTTTACCTCACTCCTATCCATCTCCCTCTTTTACTGCTCTCCCTCTTTACCTCACTCCTCTCTCTATCCATCTCTCCTCTCCCTTCCTGCTCTCCCTCTTTACCTCACTCCTCTCTCTCTATCCATCTCTCCTCTCCCTCTCTTCCTGCTCTTCTCTCTTTACCTCACTCCTCTCTCTATCCATCTCTCCTCTCCCTCTTTACCTCACTCCTCTCTATCCATCTCTCCTCTCCCTCTCTTTCCTGCTCTCTCTCTCTTTACCTCACTCTCTCTCTATCCATCTCTCCTCTCCCTCTCTTTCCTGCTCTCTCTCTTTACCTCCTCCTCTCCTCTCCATCTCTTTCCCTCCCTCTTTCTCTCTCTCTCTTTACCTCACTCCTCTCTCTATCCATCTCTCCTCTCCCTCTCTTTCCTGCTCTCTCTCTTTACCTCACTCCTCTCTCTATCCATCTCTCCTCTCCCTCTCTTCCTGCTCTCCTCTTTACTCTCCTACTCCCTCTCTATCCATCTCTCCTCTCCTCTCTTCCCTGCTCTCCTCTTTACCCTACTCCTCTCTCTATCCATCTCTCCTCTCCCTCTCTTTCCTGCTCTCCCTCTTACTCCTACCTCTCTATCCATCTCTCCTCCCTCCTCTTTCCTGCTCTCCCTCTTTACCTCACTCCCCTCTCTCTATCCATCTCTCTCTCTCCTCTCTTTCCTGCTCTCTCCTCTACTCCCTACTCCTCTCTATCCATCCATCTCCTCTCTTTCTGCTCTCCTCTTACCTCACTCCTCTCATCCATCTCTCTCCCTCTCTTTCCTGCCTCCCTCTTACCTTACCTCTCTATCAGTCTTTCTCTATTCATTTCTCTTTTTCCCTCTTAGTCTCTCATTCCTTCCCCATCCATCTCCTCTAGCTCTCTCTCCATTTCTCCATCTCCCTGTTACGCTCTCTATCACACTATCCATCTTTACACCTCTCTCCATCCATTTCTCCATCCCCCTCTCCCTCTCCCTCTATGCTACCTGTATGCCTCTCAACCCCTCCACCACCAACCCCATGTAGTCTCAATACATTTCTCAAATTGAACTGACAAGGAGTTTCATCCATCACGCCTGGGTCTCCCCGCCTGAGGCTTCCAACGGAGCCGTTTCAACGACTTTATTAACGCCTTAACAGCCAAACGCCTCTGCTGTCGCAACCCAGGCGCCAGCCGCAATCCAATCAGGCCCGATAACGTCCTGTGCTGCATCACCACATCTTAGCAACCATTCAAGACGGGAAGGCTTTAGAGAGGAAAGTAGGGGGGAAAGAAATGGGGAAACTCAGAGAGAGTGAGGTTGGTTGTTTGTTTGAGGGAGTGGTGGAGGGGGAATTTCCCAGAATTCCCTGGGTAGAGATATATGGAGGGAAAGGGATGGAAAGGAAAAGGGAAGAGATGGAGGAATGGCTCAGCTGTAAACCATTGATGTGGGAGGGAGAGTTATATTGGTGAGGTATAGTTGAAGAGGTGTGGAGAGGTCTGGGTTAAAGGCACACAGATGACTCATAGAGAGACTAATGTTAAGGGTAATGATACTACATCGTCAGTCAGATACCTGCAAGAGGCGTGTGTGTGTAACTGCCTGCCTGCGTTCATGTGTGTGTGTGTGTGTGTGTGTGTGTACCTGCCTGCCTGCGTTCATGTGTGTGTGTGTGTGTGTGTGTGTGTGTACCTGCCTGCCTGCGTTCATGTTTGTGTGTGTGTGTACCTGCCTGCCTGCGTTCATGTGTGTGCGTGTGTGTGTGTGTACCTGCCTGCCTGCGTTCATGTGTGTGTGTGTGTGTGTGTGTGTGTGTGTGTGTGCATGTGTGCATGTGTGCATGTGCGTGTGTGTGTGTAATGACTCATGCCTCAGTCAGAGCGGAGTAGTGAAAGCATCAAGGGACAGGAAGTGATCCAGCCAGCCAAGATGTAATGTTATTTTCTCCCAGCAGATTGCCTTTCCTATTGAATCCCATTCCCCAAATGGAAACCCATCTCCTCTGATACAATGACTCAGAGTACAGGTGATTGAAGGTGTGTAAGAAAACACTGGATGCATCCCAAATAGTACCCTATTCCCTACATGGTGCACTTTAAAGGGAATACAAAAGCCATTTGGGACACTGACACAGCTCATCAGAGAACTGGGATGGAGATAATGGTGTTGGGAGGATCAAGTGACTTTTCCTTGTTAAAGACAGGAAAGGAGGACGGAGAAGAGAAGGTTTTGACTAGCTTGTATATGTGGTTGTTTTATCTACCTTAGTTGAATGCACTGAGTGTAAAGTCGCTCTGGATAAGAGCGTCTGCTAAATTACTAAAATGTCAATGTACCTGTTAAAGACGAGTCCGGGATCTTAAGCTCAACAAATTCGTAAAAATATATAATTTGATTCGTAACATATCATACGAATTGCAAAACATTATTATTTGACAGTTCTTAGGAGGACGAACATATCAAATTAAATGTATGACGTAGTACACATTTGGATGACGTAGTACAAAATTGCATGATGTATTACACAGAAACCCGTTTTGGACTGAGGCTTTCAGAACTACTGGCTGGAATAATACAAATGTTCTGGAGCGTTACTTTAAAAACTGACAAAGGGATGACCAATTTTGTTCTTTGAAAGATTGTCGTCTTTCGTATCATGTACTGACCTGCCTAGCAGACATCGGGGTTGTATGGTCCAGAGGAAAAGTCGAGAGGAAAAGTCATATGTTAACTTCCTGACTAGCGCACTCGTCCTGTCACACCAGACATGTCAATTATGTAACATGTGTCCTCAATCGATACGGCTTTCAACTTGCTTCCATTTCACGCAATGACATTCGGCAGAGTTTGAGCACACACGGTAAGTCGCATTAAACAAATCAATACATCTTTTAAAAGGTCATAGCAGTTGCTGCTGTAACTCAACTTACGGTAGAGAGGCAGACAGTGCAGATTTGTGGCCAATTAAACTTTGCCGTCACAAGAGTGGGTGTGTGTGCGTGTTTGTGTGCGTGCTTGCGTGTGTGTGTGCAAAAGGTACACATGTAGCATCTTAATTTGATCAAACTGTTGTCGAAGGAAATACAAACTTGTAGTGTATTTCAATTTAAAAAGACGTCTAAAGTTTGTAATTTCCACTTTAAATGTCTGACTTGGGGCCTCCCGAGTGACACAGCGTCTAAGGCACTGCATCCCCAACGGGCAGGTGCAGAAAAGGGGTGTTTGCGGAACATGTTTCGGAGGACACATGTCTCGACCTTCGCCTCTCCCGAGCCCTTTGGGGAGTTGCAGCGATGACACAAGATCAAAATTGGATCGTGAATTGGATATCACGAAAAAAGGGGGTAAAGTATATAGGAAAAATAAATAAATCCTCAAACAAACTCACTTCAGCATCCGTTATCTGACTGTAAAGAAGCAGTGTCTCCTTCCCAAGTTTCCCTGATGAACCTCCCCTGTGGTAGGTTTCTAGGTGTGTACTGTACTGTCCTATGTGATCACTGTCATTTTCATATCCAATTAACACCTCAAACAAGGTCTAAGGCAGGAGGAAGTTGGCCAGGGAAACTTGGGAAGGAGGACACCGATTCCTTTCAGTCAGATAACGGATGCTGAAGAGAATTGGTTTGGTGATTTTAAAAGGAGGGAGACGGAACTGGTTGTCGAGGAAAGTAGGCTACGTCTCACTGTGAGTAAGTGTGTGTTTGTGAGAAGCTTCTAAATAATAATGCAGCTGCTATGTGTGTGTGTGTGTGTGTGTGTGTGTGTATGTGTGTAATTAATGTCCATTAATTATAAGTCAAACAATAATTCACAGTTCCTGTTGCTGCAGGATTATTTTCCTGCTGTGAGAAACGGTTCAATTTAAGATCAGATACTATTGACAACTTCTCACTTTTTCTCTCCCTGCCTCCCGTCCATCCCCTCCCTCCACATCAGATGTTTGAGAAAATCAAACCTCCTAGGCTGAAGTAGCCCTGCACAGGCTATCATCAAACAAACTCACTCTCATTTCCATATCCAATTAACGCCTTAAACAAGGTTTAAGGCAGTTGGTAGTTGGCCAGGGAAACTGTTCCATCTGCGCCTGCCACGCCTCTACTGCTCATCCTGTGTCTCCCTAACCTGCCGCCACTCCCACAGTGCTCTCTCCTTTTCCTTTGTGTGTGTGTGTGTGTGTGTGTGTGTGTGTGTGTGTGTGTGTGTGTGTGTGTGTGTGTGTGTGTGTGTGTGTGTGTGTGTGTGTGTGTGTGTGAGATTGTATGGGCAGACACAGGTATGCTGGAGGCGGAGCAGATCCCCACCAGCTGCAACCTGTTCCATAATCAAGACCTCTACAAACACTCAGCCTTGCCACTTCCACGCTGCCAGATTGTAATCTTTGCTCAGTCAGTCATTTTTGTAGCTGTTACTTCCTGCTTAGATCCTGTTTTCGTGTTGTGTCTGTTTTCCTGTGCTTGACGCTGTTTTCTCTTCTGCTCTGACTCTGGTCCGTGTCTCCAGTCCCACGCTCGTCAGTCATGCTACACTGTCCTGGACCCCCCCACTCCACTGCATCCTTGGATTCCTCTCAGGACCTGCTTACCCAGTCCCAACTCCCCTCGCTCCAGCCTCAGCCTCCGCACCTGGTTTCCTGCAACCCCTGACCTGCACTCCATCTTCCCCCTGTGTTTCAATAAATACCTTGGTTACCTCATCCCAGTCTCCTCATCTGAGTCTGTTTGTTTCACTCTGTTCGGAGCCGGAGCAGCGTGACAGAAACTTGGGAAGGAGGACACCGATTCTTTCAGTCAGATAACGGATGCTGAAGAGAATTGGTTTGATGATTTTAAAAGGAGGGAGACGGAACTGGTTGTCGAGGAAAGTAGGCTACGTCTCACTGTGAGTAAGTGTGTGTTTGTGAGAAGCTTCTAAATAATAATGCAGCTGCTGTGTGTGTGTGTGTATGTCTGTGTGTGTGTGTGTGTGTGTGTGTGTGGGCACGGGGAGAAGATGTAATACAATGTGTTTGCCTGAATCCTCGTGGCCCGTGAAACTGATAAACAGCCATGATTCTAGACTCATTATCTGAGAATTTTTCACGACTGAGTACTGCACAGTTAAGGATTACATGACTCAATGCTCACCAGGCTCACATTCTCCATGTCTTTAACAGTGTGAGGAACATCTGTGTGTGTGTGTTTGTTTTCTGTCACACATGATATCACACCAGATTGTAATCATGGAACTATTACACACCATACAAGCTATAAAAACAGACATTACTGCAGGGCAGGAGAGGGAAATATTTTGGTGTCTGAGATCACAAAACATTGAGAAATTGGCAATTTTAGGCCCTTTTAAGACCTACAGTTCTCCTGCAATTATGATTTTTTTTTTTACCTTTATTTAACTAGGCAAGTCAGTTAACCTCTACGGGATCGGTAGTCTTGATACAACATTTTGAACAGATATGCAATGGTCCATTGGATCATCCTAAAACGTTGCATATAAACTGCTGCCATCTGGTGGCCGAAATCTAAATAGTGTCTGTGCTGGAATAATACTTTATGACCTTTCTCTTGCATTTCAAAGATGATGGTACAAAAACTATTTTTGTTTCTTTGTATTATCTTTTACCAAATCTAATGTGTTATATTCTCCTACATTAATTTCACATTTCAACAAACTTCAAAGAGTTTCCTTTCAAATGGTATTAATAATATGCATATCCTTGCTTCAGGTACAGAACTACAAGCAGTTAGATTTGGGTATGTCATTTTAGGTGAAAATTGTCAAAGATTTTTTTTTTTTTAAAGGGTCCAATCCTTTACGAAAAATCTTATTTACAATGACGGCCTACACCAGCCAAACCCAGACGATGCTGGGCCAATTGTGCACCACCCTATGGGACTCACAATCACAGCCTGGATTCAACCAGGCTGGTATCACTGTAGTCTGTAGTGACACATCAAGCACTGAGATGCAGTGCCTAAGACCTCTGCGCCACTCGGGAACCCACTGCAAGACCTTACGATCCGTATATTGTACATGATAGACAACATCTTGGTGTTATTAAACTCATAGTGTGCTCTAACGTCTAGAATATGTCTAGACTCTGAAATACAAATGTTCACAATCATTTATTGAACATATAAATATTCATATGAATATCTCAAAACTACCCTTTTTCATTGTGTTCATTTTAAGACATATTGTTTGGAACAATAAACTCTACAAGTACATCCCATTTCCAGAGTTTTGATCAATATTATGAGCACCACCAACGCAGTGAATGGATTCAAACTCCTGCTGCTAGTCATTTGCTGAATATCAATGTCTATGTACACAGTAAAATGGGTCATGTCATTAAAAGTACCAGAGAACCACTCTGAAAGTTTGATGTGTTTCAAGAGTATTTTGTTCCAAACCGTATGTCTTAAAAATAAGATAAATCAAAATGGGTAAATATTCATATTCATATTTATAGTGTTGAATAAATGAATGTGAATGTGTAAGTCAGAGTCTGGACATATTCCATCAGTTAGATCACATTATAAAGAGTATGATGACACCATGATGTTGTCTGTATCTGTCTAGGTCAGATGTCTAGGTCTAACAAGGGCCTAAAGTGGCTACTTATATCATGATTTTCAAAAATATGTGTTGTGATACAAATGTAAAAGCATGTTAAACATTCTTTCACCCAATGAAGTTTCTATGTGAGAATTCCCAGAACAATCTGAGATGCCAGAAATATTTCCCGCTGGGCTGGCGTGGAATGACCCTGCAGTGGACAGTTCTTTACTTCTGATAAAGACTTAGAACACTACACACAACACATATTTGTATTCATTTCTACTGCATTTAACACTTTTGTCCAAAGCGACCTACAGTAATGTGTGCATACATTAGATACAGTGGTGGCCACAGCCAGAATCAAAACCATAATTCTGGCATTGCATGTCACGCTCTTCCAACTGAGCCATACAGGACCTCACTGAGCCACTCCTAGATAAACATCCCTATGTTGTGTGTGTGTGTGTGTGTGTGTGTGTGTGCGCTTTTGTGTGTGTGTGGTGGTGTGTGTCCGGTCCGGTGGTTTTGACCTGCCAGCCTATCTCCCTGTGCGGTCAACCGCCCAGTAATCCTTCAGATTTAGTGCGGCCAGCCGAGCTCCAGTGTTTGTCGTGAACACACAGAAACACACAGCGAGAGATGATGTTCAACTACAGCACCTAAACCCATACAGTATCTAGGGCCCCTGGGTACCTTGTTTTTCAGAACTACACACTGGAATCTGACAGAGGGTCAAACTAATAACCCAAGCTTGCAAACTTGGGCTGTGTTCCAAATGGCACCCTATTCCCTGTGTAGGCCACAAGTAGTGCACTATATAGGGCATGGGGTGGCATTTGGGACAAGAGGTTTCCCCCCCTCTAGTTTGTCAGAAAAGTAGTGGACCCTTAACCCAGTGGGCCCTATACCCTATTACTTATACCCTGCTACCTGCCTGTGTACGGCCAAGACCACTTTAATGTTTACAGTATTTTGAAAATGTTTCTTGATAGGTTCTCATGTACGGCAAAGACCACATTTAACTTCACAAATTCCTTGTATAATTATTTGATGTTTTATGAATCTTAAAAATGATGTATAGTGCTTCTCTGGGTATTTTTGGGCGTAATGTATTCCTTATTGCCTGTCTGTGTTCGTTGGGGAGGTATCCTGTTCTTTTAGGTTCTCTACCTGGGATGGTAGGTAGTTCATTACAGATGTAGGATATTCATTTGATCACCCTGTTGCAGGAGAACTTGCCCTCAATGCAGGAAATGTAAAACATGTACAGTAGTTGAGGTTTAAAAGGCTTCTGAAGTTTGTAATTTCCACTTTGAAATTTCAGACTTGATTTTCCCTTACGAAAAAGTTATCAACCCCTACAAAAAGTATATTAATTATAATCCACAAAATAATTCATATTTACTGTTGATGCATGATTATTTTCTGCTGTGGCATACTGGCTCAAATTGAGATCCTACATCTGTGGTATGTGGTTTCAGAGCTGATAGGCAGGTGTCCTGTTGTTTTAAACTATCTACCTGGGGATGGTAGTTAATTAGTATAATGTTTGAGACCTGATGGGAGTCAAGAAGGAGATAGGGTACAAGACAGATTAGTGACAGGCTCAATTAGAGAACACCCGATAGGATGTCAGGCCAGTCAGCCTAGCAGCATCCTGAAACCTGATTGACCAGGGGCGGACTGGGGCCAGAAATCAGCCCTGGCATTTTCTAGCACACCGGACCATTTCTATACTAGCCACATAAGGATCTTTCTGGGCAAAAAAATATATTTTCGGATGACCCACTGGCCTAAAAATGTTCGCCAACTGCACCAGTCAATAAAAGCGTGCCAGTCATCTAAGTCCACTACCTACACCATCTATGTCCACTACCTACACCATCTAAGTCCACTACCTACACCATCTAAGTCCACTACCTACACCATCTAAGTCCACTACCTACACCATCTGTCCACTACCTACACCATCCAAGTCCACTACCTACACCATCTAAGACCACTACCTCCCATCTGTCCTACACCATCTAAGTCCACCACACCACCCAAGTCCACTACCTACACCATCCAAGTCCACTACCTACACCATCTGTCCACTACCTACATAATCTAAGTCCACTACCTACCATCTAAGACCACTACCTACACCACCCAAGTCCACCCCACCCACACCACCCAAGTCCACTACCTACACCACCCAAGTCCACTACCTACACCACCCAAGTCCACTACCTACACCACCCAAGTCCACTACCTACACCATCCAAGTCCACTACCTACACCATCTGTCCACTACCTACATCATCTAAGTCCACTACCTACATAATCTAAGTCCACTACCTACACCATCTGTCCACTACCTGTCCATCTGTCCACTCCTACATAATCTTAGTCCACTACCTAACCATCTGTCCACTACCTACACCATCTGTCCACTACCTACATAATCTAAGTCCTCTACCTACACCATCTAAGTCCACTACCTAACCATCTGTCCACTACCTACACTAAGTCCACTACCAAGTCCACTACCCTACACCATCTGTCCACTACCTACACCATCTAAGTCCACTACCTACATAATCTAAGTCCACTACCTACACCATCTGTCCACTACCTACACCATCTGTCCACTACCTACATAATCTTAGTCCACTACCTACACCATCTGTCCACTACCTACACCATCTGTCCACTACCTACATAATCTAAGTCCTCTACCTACACCATCTAAGTCCACTACCTACACCATCTGTCCACTACCTACATAATCTAAGTCCACTACCTACACCATCTAAGACCACTACCTACACCATCTGTCCACTACCTACACCATCTAAGACACTACCTACACCATCTGTCCACTACCTACACCATCTTTCCACTACCTACACCATCTAAGTCTACCTACACCATCTGTCCACTACCTACACCATCTGTCTGTCCACTACCTACATAATCTAAGTCCACTACCTACACCATCTGTCCACTACCTACACCATCTGTCCACTACCTACATAATCTAAGTCCACTACTACCTACACCATCTGTCCACACCATGCCATCTAAATCCACTACCTACACCATCTGTCCACTACCTACACCATCTGTCCACTACCTACACCATCTGTCCACTACCTACACCATCTGTCCACTACCTACACCATCTAAGTCCACTACCTACACCATCTGTCCACACCATCTGTCCACTACCTACATAATCTAAATCCACTACCTACACCATCTGTCCACTACCTACACCATCTGTCCACTACCTACACCATCCATCTGTCCACTACCTACACCATCTGTCCACTACCTACATAATCTAAGTCCACTACCCACATCTTTCTAAGACCATCTGTCCACTACCTACACCATCCAAGTCCACTACCTACACCATCTGTCCACTACCTACACCACCCAAGTCCACTACCTACACCATCTGTCCACTACCTACACCATCTGTCCACTGCCTACATAATCTAAGTCCACTACCTACACACCACCCAAGTCCACTACACCATCTGTCCACTACCACCCATCTGTCCACTACCTACACCATCCAATCTGTCCACTACCTACACCATCTGTCCACTACCTACATAATCTAAGTCCACTACCTGCATCATCTAAGACCACTACCTACACCACCTGTCCACTACCTACACCATCTGTCCACTACCTACATAATCTAAGTCCACTACCTACACCATCTGTCCACTAATCTAAGTCCACTACCTACACCATCTAAGTCCACTACCTACACCATCTGTCCACTACCTACACCATCTGTCCACTACCTACATAATCTAAGTCCACTACCTACCATCACCATCTGTCCACTGCCTACACCATCTGTCCACTACCTACACCAATCTAAGTCCACTACCTACACCATCCAAGTCCACTACCTACACCATCTAAGTCCACTACCTACACCATCCAAGTCCACTACCTACACCATCTGTCCACTACCTACATAATCTAAGTCCACTACCTACACCATCTGTCCACTGCCTACACCATCTGTCCACTACCTACATAACCTTAGTCCACTACCTACACCACCCAAGTCCACTACCTACACCACCCAAGTCCACTACCTACACCATCTAAGTCCACTACCTACACCATCCAAGTCCACTACCTACACCATCTGTCCACTACCTCCACTACCTACATCATCTAAGACCACTACCTACAATCTAAGTCCACTACCCACACCATCTAAGTCCACTACCTACATAATCTAAGTCACTACCAAGTCCACTACCCACCATCTGTCCACTACCTACACCATCTGTCCACTACCTACACCATCTTAGTCCACTACCTACACCATCTGTCCACTACCTACACCATCCCACTACCTACACCCACTGCCTCACCATCTGTCCACTACCTACACCATCTGTCCACTACCTACATAATCTAAGTCTACCTACATAATCTAAGTCCACTACCTACACCATCTAAGTCCACTACCTACACCATCTGTCCACTACCTACATAATCTAAGTCCACTACCCAAGTCCATACCTACACCATCTAAGACCACTACCTACACCATCTGTCCACTACCTACACCATCTAAGACCAATCTAAGTCCACTACCTACCATCTAAGACCACTACCTACACCATCTGTCCACTACCTACACCATCTGTCCCATAATCTAAGTCCACTACCTACACCATCTGTCCACTACCTACACCATCTGTCCACTACCTACATAATCTAAGTCCACTACCTACATAATCTAAGTCCACTACCTACACCATCTGTCCACTACCTACACCATCTGTCCACTGCCTACATAATCTAAGTCCACTACCTACACCATCTAAGTCCACTACCTACACCATCTGTCCACTACCTACACCATCTGTCCACTACCTACACCATCTGTCCACTACCTACACCATCTGTCCACTACCTACACTAAGTCCACTACCTACACCATCTGTCCACTACCTACACCATCTGTCCACTACCTACACCATCCTACACCATCTGTCCACTACCTACACCATCTGTCCACTGCCTACATAATCTAAATCCACTACCTACACATCTGTCCACTACCTACACCATCTACTACCTACACCATCTGTCCACTACCTACACCATCTGTCCACTACCTACACCATCTGTCCACTACCTACACCATCTGTCCACTACTACCCATCTGTCCACTACACCATCTGTCCACTGCCTACACCATCTGTCCACTACCTACACATCTGTCCACTACCTACACCATCTGTCCTACACCATCTGTCGACTACCTACACCATCTGTCCACTACCTACACCATCTGTCCACTACCTACATAATCTAAGTCCACTACCTACACCATCTGTCCACTACCTACACCATCTGTCCACTGCCTACATAATCTAAGTCCACTACCTACACCACCCAAGTCCACTACCTACACCACCCAAATCCACAACCTACACCATCCAAGTCCACTACCTACATCATCTAAGACCACTACCTACACCACCCAAGTCCACTACCTACACCACCCAAGTCCACTACCTACACCACCCAAGTCCACTACCTACACCACCCAAGTCCACTACCTACACCATCCAAGTCCACTACCTACACCATCTGTCCACTACCTACATAATCTAAGTCCACTACCTACACCATCTGTCCACTACCTACACCATCTGTCCACTACCTACATAATCTTAGTCCACTACCTACACCATCTGTCCACTACCTACACCATCTGTCCACTACCTACATAATCTAAGTCCACTACCTACATAATCTAAGTCCACTACCTACACCATCTAAGTCCACTACCTACACCATCTGTCCACTACCTACACCATCTGTCCACTACCTACATAATCTAAGTCCACTACCTACACCATCTGTCCACTGCCTACATAATCTAAGTCCACTACCTACACCACCCAAGTCCACTACCTACACCACCCAAGTCCACTACCTACACCATCCAAGTCCACTACCTACACCATCTGTCCACTACCTACATAATCTAAGTCCACTACCTACATCATCTAAGACCACTACCTACACCACCCAAGTCCACTTCCTACCACTACCTACCACCCAAGTCCACTACCTACACCATCCAAGTCCACTACCTACACCATCTGTCCACTACCTACACCATCTGTCCAATCTACCACTACCTACACCAGTCCACTCCTACACCAAGTCCACCACTACCTACACCATCTGTCCACTACCTACACCATCTGTCCACTACCTACATAATCTAAGTCCACTACCTACACCATCTGTCCACTACCTACACCATCTGTCCACTACCTACACATCTGTCCCTACCCTACACCATCTGTCCACTACCTACATAATCTAAGTCCACTACCTACACCATCTGTCCACTACCTACACCATCTGTCCACTACCTACACATCTGTCCACTGCCTACATAATCTAAGTCCACTACCTACACATCTGTCCACTACCTACACCATCTGTCCACTACCTACACCATCTGTCCACTACCTACACCATCTGTCCACTACCACCCATCTTTCCACTACCTACACCATCTGTCCACTACCTACACCATCTGTCCACTACCTACACCATCTGTCCACTGCCTCACTACCTACACACATCTAAGTCCACTACCTACACCATCTGTCCACTACCTACACCATCTGTCCACTACCTACACCATCTACTACTAAGTCCACTACCTACCATCTGTCCACTACCTACACCATCTGTTCCACTACCTACACCATCTGTCCACTACCTACACCATCTGTCCACTACCTACACCATCTGTCCACTACCTACACCATCTGTCCACTACCTACACCATCTGTCCACTACCTACACCATCTGTCCACTACCTACATAATCTAAGTCCACTACCTACACCATCTGTCCACTGCCTACACCATCTGTCCACTACCTACACCATCTGTCCACTACCTACACCATCTCCACTCCACACCATCTAAGTCCACTACCTACACCATCTGTCCACTACCTACACCATCTGTCCACTACCTACACCATCTGTCCACTACCTACACCATCTGTCCACTACCTACACACCATCTGTCCACTACCATCTGTCCACACCATCTGTCCACTACCTACACCATCTAAGTCCACTACTAAGTCCACTACCACCATCTAAGTCCACTACCTACACCATCTGTCCACTACCTACACCATCTGTCCACTACCTACACCATCTGTCCACTACCTACACCATCTGTCCACTACCTACACCATCTGTCCACTACCTACACCATCTGTCCACTACCTACACCATCTAAGTCCACTACCTACACCATCTAAGTCCACTACCTACACCATCTCTGTCCACTACCTACATCATCTAAGTCCACTACCTACACCATCTGTCCACTACCTACACCATCTGTCCACTACCTACATAATCTAAGTCCACTACCTACACCATCTGTCCACTACCTACACCATCTGTCCACTACCTACATAATCTAAGTCCACTACCTACACCATCTGTCCACTACCTACACCATCTGTCCACTGCCTACATAATCTGTCCACTACCTACACCATCTGTCCACTACCTACACCATCTGTCCACTACCTACACCATCTAAGTCCACTACCTACACCATCTGTCCACTACCTACACCATCTGTCCACTACCTACACCATCTAAGTCCACTACCTTACCATCTGTCCACTACCTACACCATCTGTCCACTACCTACACCATCTGTCCACTACCTACACCATCTAAAGTCCACTACCTACACCATCTGTCCACTACCTACACCATCTGTCCACTACCTACACCATCTGTCCACTACCTCACCATCTGTCCACTACCTACACCATCTAAGTCCACTACCTACACCATCTGTCCACTACCTACACCATCTGTCACTGCCTACATAATCTAAGTCCACTACCTACACCATCTAAGTCCACTACCTACACCATCTGTCCACTACCTACACCATCTGTCCACTACCTACACCATCTGTCCACTACCTACACCATCTAAGTCCACTACCTACACCATCTGTCCACTACCTACACCATCTAAGTCCACTACCTACACCATCTAAGTCCACTACCTCACACCATCTGTCCACTACCTACACCATCTGTCCACTACCTACACCATCTGTCCACTACCTACACCATCTAAGTCCACTACCTCATCTGTCCACTACCTACACCATCTGTCCACTACCTACACCATCTTTCCACTACCTACACCATCTGTCCACTACCTACACCATCTGTCCACTACCTACACCATCTGTCCACTGCCTACATAATCTAAATCCACTACCTACACATCTGTCCACTACCTACACCATCTGTCCACTACCTACACCATCTGTCCACTACCTACACCATCTGTCCACTGCCTACATAATCTAAATCCACTACCTACACATCTTTCCACTACCTACACCATCTGTCGACTACCTACACCATCTGTCCACTACCTACACCATCTGTCCACTACCTACATAATCTAAGTCCACTACCTACACCATCTGTCCACTACCTACACCATCTGTCCACTGCCTACATAATCTAAGTCCACTACCTACACCACCCAAGTCCACTACCTACACCACCCAAATCCACTACCTACACCATCCAAGTCCACTACCTACACCATCTGTCCACTACCTACATAATCTAAGTCCACTACCTACACCATCTGTCCACTACCTACACCACCCAAGTCCACTACCTACACCACCCAAGTCCACTACCTACACCACCCAAGTCCACTACCTACACCATCCAAGTCCACTACCTACACCATCTGTCCACTACCTACATAATCTAAGTCCACTACCTACATCATCTAAGACCACTACCTACACCACCCAAGTCCACTTCCTACACCACCCAAGTCCACTACCTACACCACCCAAGTCCACTACCTACACCATCCAAGTCCACTACCTACACCATCTGTCCACTACCTACATAATCTAAGTCCACTACCTACATAATCTAAGTCCACTACCTACACCATCTGTCCACTACCTACACCATCTGTCCACTACCTACATAATCTTAGTCCACTACCTACTCCATCTGTCCACTACCTACACCATCTGTCCACTACCTACACATCTGTCCACTACCTACACCATCTGTCCACTACCTACATAATCTTAGTCACTACCTGCAC
>NC_088413.1:18084278-18140444 GCF_034236695.1 Oncorhynchus nerka | reverse complement strand
ATAGATATAAATACATACTGTATGACAACAGATATAGACTCAGCTTTTCATTAAGTGTGTGGGTCACAGGAGGCTGGTGAGGCTCATAATAATGTCTGGAATGGAGCAAATGGAATGGCATCAAACACCTGGAAACCATGGAAACCATGGAAACCATTGGTTAGATGTGTTTGATACCATTCCACTATTTCCCGTCCAGTCATTACCAGGACCCTGTCCTCATCATGTGCCTCCAACCACCTGTGGTGTGTGTGTGTGTGTGTGTGTGTGGTGTAAGGGATGTTAACCTGATGCAATCCTCTTTATAAATGCAGTCCACTATATTTAACTATGCTGCATTGGATTGTACTTCCAGAGCTGTTGCTGCAGGACTTGTTATGAGTCTGAAAGAACAACTTTCTCTTGGCTTTCTATCTCATGAGTTTGTTGTTATTCTGAGGCGTATTCTGACCGGCAGGGTGCTGATTTGATTACGGCGCCACGCGGCGCCTCGTCAGATCATGTCGCTGATAAAGAATGTCTGGGACCCCGACCTGCCCTGCTCACCCCGTCCGTGTTTGGAGGCCAGAGGGGTGAAGGGTAATTTGCATTGTCTCCCTGTCGCCCCTCGCATCTTGTATTCCTTCATTAGTGTTGTCCTTTAACGAGCGGATCAAACGTGAGGGTAATTATTAAATAGATCATATCTCTGCTGTAGCCGTGGCAACGGTCGCCGGGCAGGGAGGGAAGCGATGTTGGGAACCCGGTGCATGATGAGTACTTTTGGTAGACACTTGTGTGTGTTTGCGTTGTGTGTGTGTTTTTCTGTTGTTTGTGTGTGTGTGTTCGCATTGCGTTGTGTGTTTCAGTTGTCTGTAGTGTGTGTGCAACAAAAATCTGCCGGTTTGACTTCAGTATTCAACGTTTGTCCAGAAGGGGGATAAACGTCAACAGTTAAGTGTAGATACGGGTTAAGGTTTGGGAAAGACCAGAAAAGAAACCATTGGCCCTATTCAGGGAAAGGGAAGGGAAGGGAAGGGAAGGGAAGGGAAGGGAAAGGAAAGGAAAGGAGAGTAAGGAGAGGGAAGGAAAGTAAGGGGAAGGGAAGGGGAGGGAAGGGAAGGGAAGGGGAAAGGGAAAGGGAAAGGGGGAAACCTAGTCAGTTGAACAACTGAATGCATTCAACAGAAATATGCAGTTGCTAACATATGCTAACACTACTGAGATCCTGTACATGGTAGTTGATGTGCTGTGTCCCTGCTGTGACAGCCCTATCTGCACCACCACCACTGTACTGTACACAGTAGCCGTAACTCCGGGCCGGCTGTAAACCTATAAGAGACATTGTGACTGGGATGCCCTTGAGTGAGATGGCTCCCTAGCAGTGTGACTAGTTCCCATCACACACACAAGCACACACACATGCATACACACTAACACACACACACGTGCACACACACACACATTTAGTTCCCATCCACTTTCAATGGGGTTAGGGTGGTAGGTTGTAACTCGCCCCTCATCAAGGTCTACAGCAAGCAAATCAATTATGCAAATAACTTAAAGGTAAATGCTTTTGCTGGCATGGCTGCGTTAGCGGTGGCCTTGGGGTATGGGTGCTAGGCAGTGTGTGTGTGTGTGTGTGTAGAAAGCCTCCCTGGTGGTTTGAGTTATGAAACCCAGGTACCCTGATATGGGATTTGCACCTAAACAGCTCCACTGCCATTTCAAAATGAATCCCCATAGACATCTGGGAGAGGAGGGAGAGGGACCCACTAGGCAGACGTCTGCAGCTATCCTAGCACTGAGGTGCTGCCATACTACCATCTAGTTACTGCTACACTATACACTATCTATTTTGAGATTGTTAGAGCAAACCTACGGTTGGTTGTGTGTGTGTGGGTAGGGGGATTGTGACATCGACTGAATCATGCTTCTGGCATCTCTGACATCGCACACAATCAACTGCGCACACACATGCACGCAAACACACACACAAACTACTACAACGGAACACAAAGGGCGTTGATTAAAGCCCATCAATTGTAGTGGAGAAGGAGAAAGGTAAGGGCCTCCACATTGATTCTCTGCTAAAGGGACATAAAGGGAGAATAACTGTCCCACAATCAGCATCACACCTTCAGCAGGGGGCAATTACACTGGCATAAGGTCAGCTAATCCCTGGTTTACACACACACACACACACACACACACACACACACACACACACACACACACACACACACACACACACACACACACACACACACACACACACACACACACACAGACTTTCTCAAAAACACTCTTTCTTAAACTCTCTCTCTCTCTCTCTCTCTCTCTCTCTCTCTCTCTCTCTCTCTCTCTCTGACACACACAGAGCTAAATCCTGTGCCGGTCGATAAGGCGGCAGGGTCCATCGGTCACCAGTGTACACGTGAGCAGATTTTTGAATGATCACTTAGCATGCGTCTTGTAGAAAAGAAACTGACAGATTAGGGAGAAAAGAGGTGTTCTGAGGAGTGAAGCTGGTGATGCTGGTTGGAAATGGAGGGAGAACGTGATGAGCTAGTGGTTTGGCAGGGCTGATTGTGACAGAGATTGGATATGTTTAGAGAGAGACTCTCTCTCTCTCTCTCCTCCTTCTCAGTGTGTAGAAATTCATCAGGCACTCTGATAGATGAGAGTGCATAAAGGGACATGTGGGGTGTAAATCTAACACACACACACACACACACACACACACACACACACACACACACACACACACACACACACACACACACACACACACACACACACACACACACACACACACACACACAGACAGCTCTATCAGTGAGGGTTAGTGAATGGTCAGAGACTGCACCATGGAATAAATCCTACATGGCACCCTATCCCCTGTATAACAGCCTATTCCCTATGGGCCCTGGTCAAAAGTAGTGCACTATATAGGAATTAGGGGGACATTTGTGACGCAGGCACGGATAAAACACACAAACACGGGGAGGGAGAGAGGAAGACAGGGAGGGGAAGAGAGAGGGAGAAATGGTGGTTGGTGGGATGAAAAGAGAAGTAGAGAGAGAGAGAGATCAGAGCTCACTGAGCAACATCATAAAGCTGGTGTTCTGATTCTGTCACCATGAGAGATTTACACACACACACACGTACAGTACACACACACTTCCATCACCTCTCTGACACACACACACACACACACACACACACACACACACACACACACTAAGCCCCATGTGCTGCCTATTCAACGTCATCTCATGACAAAGTCTGACACAGAAGAATGCTGTGTTTTCTCATCCTTCCCTCAATCACAAATGTCTTACCTTCTCCAGTTAATATGACCTTTCTCTCCTCTCGCTCCCTCCTGCACTTCTTTAGAATGATCCCTGACCTTTTGGTATATAAATAAACCTATGTACAGGCATGGAGCCACGCTGGAGTAAAGCTGTTCCTAGTCACCGCTTCCCATGTTGGCTTCATTAGCACACAGCCACACAGAGTACAGTAAAACGCCTACAGGCAGCCTGTAATGTTGTTATCTGGCCTGTAGGGGGAGGCCTCACCAGGGAGGGATGTTGTGAGGAACAATGCTTGCGCTCGTTGGCATAAATAAGGCGAGGATTGCACCCCAATAATCTCTTATTTCTCCCAAAATGTGTACTTTATCACTCTCCTTCATGGGGTTTGAAAGGAAAAGAGTGTCTACTTCCAGTCAAAAGTAGTGCACTATACAGGGAATAGGCTGACATTTTGGATGCAAACACTGAATTTATGCATTTCCATCCTCCTCTTTCTGTCCAGAGACAGAGACCCCCACAGAACAACAAGCAACAGTGAAGTGGTGATGCCAGACAGACAGCATGGTGGCGGAGAGGAGAGGAGAGGAGAGGAGAGGAGAGGAGAGGAGAGGAGAGGAGAGGAGAGGAGAGGAGAGGAGAGGAGAGGAGAGGAGAGGAGAGGAGAGGAGAGGAGAGGAGAGGAGAGGAAAACGCCTACAGGAGAGGAGAGGAGAGGAGAGGAGAGGAGAGGACTTTGTCAGCAGAAGGTGATCTGCCAGTACACCGAATAGAGGGGAGAGAGAGTTGTGAAGAGGGCTGTGAGCATCTGTAGTCACAACATGAGCTCCTAGGAGAAGGCCAGAATAGAGAGGACAGAAGAGAGGCTGGACTAGGTCCACACACACACCTGCTCTGCTGGTCCGGCAGAGTTGGTCCGTTGGGTTTGAGGGACGTGACGGAAGGATGTGTTGTTGTAGGTAGTGGACAGATGGTGTAGGTAGTGGACAGATGGTGTAGGTAGTGGACAGATGGTGTAGGTAGTGGACAGATGGTGTAGGTAGTGGACTTAGATGGTGTAGGTAGTGGACTTAGATGGTGTAGGTAGTGGACAGATGGTGTAGGTAGTGGACAGATGGTGTAGGTAGTAGACAGATGGTGTAGGTAGTGGACAGATGGTGTAGGTAGTGGACAGATGGTGTAGGTAGTGGACTTAGATGGTGTAGGTAGTGGACTTAGATGGTGTAGGTAGTGGACAGATGGTGTAGGTAGTGGACAGATGGTGTAGGTAGTGGACTTAGATGGTGTAGGTAGTGGACAGATGGTGTAGGTAGTGGACAGATGGTGTAGGTAGTGGACAGATGGTGTAGGTAGTGGACAGATGGTGTAGGTAGTGGACAGATGGTGTAGGTAGTGGACAGATGGTGTAGGTAGTGGACAGATGTGTAGGTAGTGCACTTAGATTATGTAGGCAGTGGACAGATGGTGTAGGTAGTGGACAGATGGTGTAGGTAGTGGACTTAGATTATGTAGGTAGTGGACAGATGGTGTAGGTAGTGGACAGATGGTGTAGGTAGTGGACTTAGATTATGTAGGTAGTGGACAGATGGTGTAGGTAGTGGACAGATGGTGTAGGTAGTGGACTTAGATTATGTAGGTAGTGGACAGATGGTGTAGGTAGTGGACAGATGGTGTAGGTAGTGGACTTAGATGATGTAGGTAGTGGACAGATGGTGTAGGTAGTGGACTTAGATGGTGTAGGTAGTGGACAGATGGTGTAGGTAGTGGACTTAGATGGTGTAGGTAGTGGACTTAGATGGTGTAGGTAGTGGACAGATGGTGTAGGTAGTGGACAGATGGTGTAGGTAGTGGACAGATGGTGTAGGTAGTGGACAGATGGTGTAGGTAGTGGACAGATGGTGTAGGTAGTGGACAGATGGTGTAGGTAGTGGACTTAGATGGTGTAGGTAGTGGACTTAGATGGTGTAGGTAGTGGACAGATGGTGTAGGTAGTGGACAGATGGTGTAGGTAGTGGACAGATGGTGTAGGTAGTGGAAAGATGGTGTAGGTAGTGGACAGATGGTGTAGGTAGTGGACAGATGGTGTAGGTAGTGGACAGATGGTGTAGGTAGTGGACTTAGATTATGTAGGTAGTGGACAGATGGTGTAGGTAGTGGACAGATGGTGTAGGTAGTGGACAGATGGTGTAGGTAGTGGAAAGATGGTGTAGGTAGTGGACAGATGGTGTAGGTAGTGGACAGATGGTGTAGGTAGTGGACAGATGGTGTAGGTAGTGGACAGATGTGTAGGTAGTGGATTTAGATTATGTAGGCAGTGGACAGATGGTGTAGGTAGTGGACAGATGGTGTAGGTAGTGGACAGATGGTGTAGGTAGTGGAAAGATGGTGTAGGTAGTGGACAGATGGTGTAGGTAGTGGACAGATGGTGTAGGTAGTGGACAGATGGTGTAGGTAGTGGACAGATGTGTAGGTAGTGGACTTAGATTATGTAGGCAGTGGACAGATGGTGTAGGTAGTGGACAGATGGTGTAGGTAGTGGACTTAGATTATGTAGGTAGTGGACAGATGGTGTAGGTAGTGGACAGATGGTGTAGGTAGTGGACTTAGATTATGTAGGTAGTGGACAGATGGTGTAGGTAGTGGACAGATGGTGTAGGTAGTGGACAGATGGTGTAGGTAGTGGACTTAGATTATGTAGGTAGTGGACAGATGGTGTAGGTAGTGGTCTTAGATGGTGTAGGTAGTGGACAGATGGTGTAGGTAGTGGTCTTAGATGGTGTAGGTAGTGGACAGATGGTGTAGGTAGTGGACTTAGATTTTGTAGGTAGTGGACTTAGATGGTGTAGGTAGTGGACAGATGGTGTAGGTAGTGGACAGATGGTGTAGGTAGTGGACAGATGGTGTAGGTAGTTGACTTAGATGGTGTAGGTAGTGGACTTAGATGGTGTAGGTAGTGGAAAGATGGTGTAGGTAGTGGACAGATGGTGTAGGTAGTGGACAGATGGTGTAGGTAGTGGACAGATGGTGTAGGTAGTGGACAGATGGTGTAGGTAGTGGACTTAGATGGTGTAGGTAGTGGACTTAGATGGTGTAGGTAGTGGACAGATGGTGTAGGTAGTGGACAGATGGTGTAGGTAGTGGACAGATGGTGTAGGTAGTGGACTTAGATTATGTAGGTAGTGGACAGATGGTGTAGGTAGTGGACAGATGGTGTAGGTAGTGGACTTAGATTATGTAGGTAGTGGACAGATGGTGTAGGTAGTGGACTTAGATGGTGTAGGTAGTGGACAGATGGTGTAGGTAGTGGACTTAGATGGTGTAGGTAGTGGACTTAGATGGTGTAGGTAGTGGACAGATGGTGTAGGTGGTGGACAGATGGTGTAGGTAGTGGACAGATGGTGTAGGTAGTGGACTTAGATGGTGTAGGTAGTGGACTTAGATGGTGTAGGTAGTGGACAGATGGTGTAGGTAGTGGACAGATGGTGTAGGTAGTGGACAGATGGTGTAGGTAGTGGAAAGATGGTGTAGGTAGTGGACAGATGGTGTAGGTAGTGGACAGATGGTGTAGGTAGTGGACAGATGGTGTAGGTAGTGGACAGATGGTGTAGGTAGTGGACAGATGGTGTAGGTAGTGGACAGATGGTGTAGGTAGTGGACAGATGTGTAGGTAGTGGACTTAGATTATGTAGGCAGTGGACAGATGGTGTAGGTAGTGGACAGATGGTGTAGGTAGTGGACTAAGATTATGTAGGTAGTGGACAGATGGTGTAGGTAGTGGACAGATGTGTAGGTAGTGGACAGATGGTGTAGGTAGTGGACAGATGGTGTAGGTAGTGGACTAAGATTATGTAGGTAGTGGACAGATGGTGTAGGTAGTGGACAGATGGTGTAGGTAGTGGACTTAGATTATGTAGGTAGTGGACTTAGATTATGTAGGTAGTGGACAGATGGTGTAGGTAGTGGACTTGGATGGTGTAGGTAGTGGACTTGGGTGGTGTAGGTAGTGGACTTAGATGGTGTAGGTAGTGGACTTAGGTGGTGTAGGTAGTGGTCTTAGATGGTGTAGGTAGTGGACTTAGATTATGTAGGTAGTGGACAGATGGTGTAGGTAGTGGACTTGGATGGTGTAGGTAGTGGACTTGGGTGGTGTAGGTAGTGGACTTGGGTGGTGTAGGTAGTGGACAGATGGTGTAGGTAGTGGACTTAGATGGTGTAGGTAGTGGACTTAGATGGTGTAGGTAGTGGACAGATGGTGTAGGTAGTGGACAGATGGTGTAGGTAGTGGACAGATGGTGTAGGTAGTGGACTTAGATGGTGTAGGTAGTGGACTTAGATGGTGTAGGTAGTGGACAGATGGTGTAGGTAGTGGACAGATGGTGTAGGTAGTGGACAGATGGTGTAGGTAGTTGACTTAGATGGTGTAGGTAGTGGACTTAGATGGTGTAGGTAGTGGACAGATGGTGTAGGTAGTGGACAGATGGTGTAGGTAGTGGACAGATGGTGTAGGTAGTGGACAGATGGTGTAGGTAGTGGACAGATGGTGTAGGTAGTGGACAGATGGTGTAGGTAGTGGACTTAGATGGTGTAGGTAGTGGACTTAGATGGTGTAGGTAGTGGACAGATGGTGTAGGTAGTGGACAGATGGTGTAGGTAGTGGACAGATGGTGTAGGTAGTGGACTTAGATTATGTAGGTAGTGGACAGATGGTGTAGGTAGTGGACAGATGGTGTAGGTAGTGGACTTAGATGGTGTAGGTAGTGGACAGATGGTGTAGGTAGTGGACTTAGATGGTGTAGGTAGTGGACTTAGATGGTGTAGGTAGTGGACAGATGGTGTAGGTAGTGGACAGATGGTGTAGGTAGTGGACAGATGGTGTAGGTAGTGGACAGATGGTGTAGGTAGTGGACTTAGATGGTGTAGGTAGTGGACTTAGATGGTGTAGGTAGTGGACAGATGGTGTAGGTAGTGGACAGATGGTGTAGGTAGTGGACAGATGGTGTAGGTAGTGGAAAGATGTAGGTAGTGGACAGATGGTGTAGGTAGTGGACAGATGGTGTAGGTAGTGGACAGATGGTGTAGGTAGTGGACAGATGGTGTAGGTAGTGGACAGATGGTGTAGGCAGTGGACAGATGGTGTAGGTAGTGGACTTAGATTATGTAGGTAGTGGACAGATGGTGTAGGTAGTGGACAGATGGTGTAGGTAGTGGACTTAGATTATGTAGGTAGTGGACAGATGGTGTAGGTAGTGGACAGATGGTGTAGGTAGTGGACAGATGGTGTAGGTAGTGGAAAGATGGTGTAGGTAGTGGACAGATGGTGTAGGTAGTGGACAGATGGTGTAGGTAGTGGACAGATGGTGTAGGTAGTGGACAGATGTGTAGGTAGTGGACTTAGATTATGTAGGCAGTGGACAGATGGTGTAGGTAGTGGACAGATGGTGTAGGTAGTGGACAGATGGTGTAGGTAGTGGAAGATGATGGTGTAGGTAGTGGACAGATGGTGTAGGTAGTGGACAGATGGTGTAGGTAGTGGACAGATGGTGTAGGTAGTGGACAGATGTGTAGGTAGTGGACTTAGATTATGTAGGCAGTGGACAGATGGTGTAGGTAGTGGACAGATGGTGTAGGTAGTGGACAGATGGTGTAGGTAGTGGACAGATGGTGTAGGTAGTGGACAGATGGTGTAGGTAGTGGACTTAGATTATGTAGGTAGTGGACAGATGGTGTAGGTAGTGGTCTTAGATGGTGTAGGTAGTGGACAGATGGTGTAGGTAGTGGACTTAGATTATGTAGGTAGTGGACAGATGGTGTAGGTAGTGGTCTTAGATGGTGTAGGTAGTGGTCTTAGATGGTGTAGGTAGTGGACAGATGGTGTAGGTAGTGGTCTTAGATGGTGTAGGTAGTGGACAGATGGTGTAGGTAGTGGACTTAGATGGTGTAGGTAGTGGACTTAGATGGTGTAGGTAGTGGACAGATGGTGTAGGTAGTGGACAGATGGTGTAGGTAGTGGACATATGGTGTAGGTAGTTGACTTAGATGGTGTAGGTAGTGGACTTAGATGGTGTAGGTAGTGGACTTAGATGGTGTAGGTAGTGGACAGATGGTGTAGGTAGTGGACTTAGATGGTGTAGGTAGTGGACTTAGATTATGTAGGTAGTGGACAGATGGTGTAGGTAGTGGACTTAGATGGTGTAGGTAGTGGACTTAGATGGTGTAGGTAGTGGACAGATGGTGTAGGTAGTGGACAGATGGTGTAGGTAGTGGACAGATGGTGTAGGTAGTGGACTTAGATGGTGTAGGTAGTGGACAGATGGTGTAGGTAGTGGACAGATGGTGTAGGTAGTGGACTTAGATGGTGTAGGTAGTGGACAGATGGTGTAGGTAGTGGACTTAGATGGTGTAGGTAGTGGACAGATGGTGTAGGTAGTGGACTTAGATGGTGTAGGTGGTGTAGAGGTAGTGGACAGATGGTGTAGGTAGTGGACAGATGGTGTAGGTAGTGGACAGATGGTGTAGGTAGTGGACTTAGATGGTGTAGGTAGTGGACTTAGATGGTGTAGGTAGTGGACTTAGATGGTGTAGGTAGTGGACAGATGGTGTAGGTAGTGGACAGATGGTGTAGGTAGTGGACTTAGATGGTGTAGGTAGTGGACTTAGATGGTGTAGGTAGTGGACAGATGGTGTAGGTAGTGGACAGATGGTGTAGGTAGTGGACAGATGGTGTAGGTAGTGGAAAGATGGTGTAGGTAGTGGACAGATGGTGTAGGTAGTGGACAGATGGTGTAGGTAGTAGATGGTGTAGGTAGTGGACAGATGGTGTAGGTAGTGGACAGATGTGTAGGTAGTGGACTTAGATTATGTAGGCAGTGGACAGATGGTGGGTAGTGGACAGATGGTGTAGGTAGTGGACTAAGATTATGTAGGTAGTGGACAGATGGTGTGGTAGTGGACAGATGTGTAGGTAGTGGACAGATGGTGTAGGTAGTGGACAGATGGAGTAGGTAGTGGACTAAGATTATGTAGGTAGTGGACAGATGGTGTAGGTAGTGGACAGATGGTGTAGGTAGTGGACTTAGATTATGTAGGTAGTGGACTTAGATTATGTAGGTAGTGGACAGATGGTGTAGGTAGTGGACTTGGATACCACAGGTAGTGGATCTCAGGTGTGGACTTGGGTGGTGTAGTGGACTTGGGTGGTGTAGGTAGTGGTCTTAGATGATGTAGGTAGTGGACTTAGATTATGTAGGTAGTGGACAGATGGTGTAGGTAGTGGACTTGGATGGTGTAGGTAGTGGACTTGGGTGGTGTAGGTAGTGGACTTGGGTGGTGTAGGTAGTGGACTTGGGTGGTGTAGGTAGTGGACAGATGGTGTAGGTAGTGGACTTAGATTATGTAGGTAGTGGACAGATGGTGTAGGTAGTGGACTTGGATGGTGTACCAGTGGATTTGGGTGGTGTAGGTAGAGACTTGGGTGGTGTAGGTAGTGGACTTAGATTATGACAGGCAGTGGACAGATGGTGTAGGTAGTGGACAGATGGAAGGTAGTGGACTTAAGATTATGTCAGGTAGTGGACAGATGGTGTGGTAGTGGACAGATGGTGTGGTCTTTGACAGATGGTGTAGGTAGTGGAAAGACATTAGGTAGTGGATTTCAGATTATGTAGGCAGTGGACAGATGGTGTAGGTAGTGGACAGATGGTGTAGGTAGTGGACAGATGGTGTAGGTAGTGGACAGATGTGTAGGTAGTGGATTTAGATTATGTAGGCAGTGGACAGATGGTGTAGGTAGTGGACAGATGGTGTAGGTAGTGGACAGATGGTGCCTAGGTTGGAAAGATGGTGTAGGTATTTGGACAGATGGTGTAGGTAGTGGACAGATGGTGTAGGTAGTGGACAGATGGTGTAGGTAGTGGACAGATGGTGTAGGTAGTGGACTTAGATTATGTAGGTAGGACAGATGTGTAGGTAGTGGTCTTAGATGGTGTAGGTAGTGTCTTAGACAGGTAGTGGACAGATGGGAGCTAGTGGTCTTAGATGGTGTAGGTAGTGGATTAGATTATGTAGGTAGTGGACAGATGGTGTAGGTAGTGGACTTAGATGGTGTAGGTAGAGGACTTAGATTATGTAGGTAGTGGACAGATGGTGTAGGTAGTGGACTTGGATGGTGTAGGTAGTGGACTTGGGTGGTGTAGGTAGTGGACTTGGGTGGTGTAGGTAGTGGACTTAGATTATGTAGGCAGTGGACAGATGGTGTAGGTAGTGGACAGATGGGATGTAGGTAGTGGACTTAGATTATGTAGGTAGTGGACAGATGGTGTAGGTAGTGGACAGATGGTGTAGGTAGTGGACAGAAGTGTTAAATGGTAGTGGAAAGATGGTAGTGGATTTAGATTATGTAGGCAGTGGACAGATGGTCTAAGGTCTTGGATCAGATGGTAAAGAACTGTCCAGATGGTGTAGGTAGTGGACAGCCCAGGTAGTGGATTTAGATTATGTAGGCAGTGGACAGATGGTGTAGGTAGTGGGATGGTGTAGGTAGTGGAAACTTCAGTGGTGAAATGAATGTAGGTAGTGGACAGATGGTACAGGTAGTCAGATGGTTTTTGAAGATGGTGATATAAGTGGACAGATGTGTAGGTAGTGGACTTAGATTATGTAGGCAGTGGACAGATGGTGTAGGTAGTGGACAGATGGTGTAGGTAGTGGACTTAGATTATTCAGGTAGTGGACAGATGGTGTAGGTAGTGGACAGATGGTGTAGGTAGTGGACAGATGGTGTAGGTAGTGGACTTAGATTATTATTTAGTGGACAGATGGTGTAGGTAGTGGTCTTAGATGGTGTAGGTAGTGGTCTTAGATGGTGTAGGTAGTGGACAGATGGTGTTGGTAGTGGTCTTAGATGGTGTAGGTAGTGGACAGATTATGTAGGTAGTGGACAGATGGTGTCAGGTAGTGGACTTAGATGGTGTAGGTAGAGGACTTAGATTATGTAGGTAGTGGACTTAGATTATGTAGGTAGTGGACAGATGGTGTAGGTAGTGGACAGATGGTGTAGGTAGTGGACTAAGATTATGTAGGTAGTGGACAGATGGTGTAGGTAGTGGACAGATGGTGTAGGTAGTGGACTTAGATTATGTAGGTAGTGGACTTAGATTTCAGGTAGTGGACAGATGGTGTAGGTAGTGGACTTGGATGGTGTAGGTAGTGGACTTGGGTGGTGTAGGTAGTGGACTTGGGTGGTGTAGGTAGTGGACTTGGGTGGTGTAGGTAGTGAACTTGGGTGGTGTAGGTAGTGGTCTTAGATGATGTAGGTAGTGGACTTAGATTATGTAGGTAGTGGACAGATGGTGTAGGTAGTGGACTTGGATGGTGTAGGTAGTGGACTTAGATGGTGTAGGTAGTGGACTTGGATGGTGTAGGTAGTGGACTTGGGTGGTGTAGGTAGTGGATTTAGATTATGTAGGCAGTGGACAGATGGTGTAGGTAGTGGACTTAGATTATGTAGGTAGTGGACAGATGGTGTAGGTAGTGGACAGATGGTGTAGGTAGTGGACTTAGATGGTGTAGCTAGTGGACAGATGTGTAGGTAGTTTGGACTTAGATTATGTAGAATATAGTGGACAGATGGTGTAGGTAGTGGACAGATGGTGTAGGTACAAAGAAACAGATGGTGTAGGTAGTGGAAAGATGTGTAGGTAGTGGATTTAGATTATGTCCAGGCAGTGGACAGATGGTGTAGGTAGTGGACAGATGGTGTAGGTAGTGGACAGATGGTTTAGGTCCAGTGGACAGATTGTAGGTAGTGGTTCAAAATTTGTATCAAGTGGACAGATGGTGTAGGTAGTGGACAGATGGTTAGGTAGTGGACAGATAGTTAAATAAAGGTAAAAAAAGATGGTAGGTAGTGGCAGATGGTGTAGGTAGTGGACAGATGGTGTAGGTAGTGGACAGATGGTGTCAAGGTAGTGGACAGATGTGTAGGTAGTGGACTTAGATTAATAGTCTGTTTTTACAGATTGTAGGTAGTGGACAGATGGTGTAGGTAGTGGACAGATGGTGTGAGGTAGTGGACAGATGGTGTAAACAGTGGACAGATGGTGTAGGTAGTGGACTTAGATTATGTAGGTAGTGGACAGATGGTGTCAGGTAGTGGTCTTAGATGGTGCAGTAGTGGTCTTAGATGGTGTAGGTAGTGGACAGATGGTGTAGGTAGTGGTCTTAGATGGTGTAGGTAGTGGACTTAGATTATGTAGGTAGTGGACAGATGGTGTAGGTAGTGGACTTAGATGGTGTAGGTAGAGGACTTAGATTATGTAGGTAGTGGACAGATGGTGTAGGTAGTGGACAGATGGTGTAGGTAGTTGACTAAGATTATGTAGGTAGTGGACAGATGGTGTAGGTAGTGGACAGATGGTGTAGGTAGTGGACTTAGATTATGTAGGTAGTGGACTTGGGTGGTGTAGGTAGTGGACTTGGGTGGTGTAGGTAGTGGACTTGGGTGGTGTAGGTAGTGGACTTGGGTGGTGTAGGTAGTGAACTTCAGATGGTGTAGGTAGTGGTCTTAGATGATGTAGGTAGTGGACTTAGATTTATGTCGAAAGTGGACAGATGGTGTAGGTAGTGGACTTGGATGGTGTAGGTAGTGGACTTAGATGGTGACTTGGAGGTGAGTGGACTTGGATGGTGTAGGTAGTGGGACTTGTAGGCAGTGGTGTAGGTAGTGGACTTAGATTATGTAGGCAGTGGACAGATGGTGTAGGTAGTGGACAGGTAGATTATGTAGGTAGTGAGACACGGACCAGAGACAGATGGTGTAGGTAGTGGACAGATGGACTTAGATTATGTAGGTAGTGGACTTAGTAGGTAGTGGACAGATAGGGTGGACAGACAGGTAGTGGACTAAGATTATGTAGGTAGTGGACAGATACAGGTAGTGGACAGATGGTGTAGGTAGTGGACTTAGATTATGTAGGTAGTGGACTTAGATTATGTAGGTAGTGGACAGATGGTGTAGGTAGTGGACTTGGATGGTGTAGGTAGTGGACTTGGGTGGTGTAGGTAGTGGACTTGGGTGGTGTAGGTAGTGGACTTGGGTGGTGTAGGTAGTGGTCTTAGATGATGTAGGTAGTGGACTTAGATTATGTAGGTAGTGGACAGATGGTGTAGGTAGTGGACTTGGATGGTGTAGGTAGTGGACTTGGGTGGTGTAGGTAGTGGACTTGGGTGGTGTAGGTAGTGGACTTAGATTATGTAGGCAGTGGACAGATGGTGTAGGTAGTGGACAGATGGTGTAGGTAGTGGACTTAGATTATGTAGGTAGTGGACAGATGGTGTAGGTAGTGGACAGATGGTGTAGGTAGTGGACAGATGGTGTAGGTAGTGGACAGATGTGTAGGTAGATTTAGATTATGTAGGCAGTGGACAGATGGTGTAGGTAGTGGACAGATGGTGTAGGTAGTGGACAGATGGTGTAGGTAGTGGAAAGATGGTGTAGAAGTGGACAGATGGTGTAGGTAGTGGACAGATGGTGTAGGTAGTGGACAGATGGTGTAGGTAGTGGACAGATGGTGTAGGTAGTGGACAGATGTGTAGGTAGTGGACTTAGATTATGTAGGCAGTGGACAGATGGTGTAGGTAGTGGACAGATGGTGTAGGTAGTGGACTTAGATTATGTAGGTAGTGGACAGATGGTGTAGGTAGTGGACAGATGGTGTAGGTAGTGGACTTAGATTATGTAGGTAGTGGACAGATGGTGTAGGTAGTGGTCTTAGATGGTGTAGGTAGTGGTCTTAGATGGTGTAGGTAGTGGACAGATGGTGTAGGTAGTGGTCTTAGATGGTGTAGGTAGTGGACTTAGATTATGTAGGTAGTGGACAGATGGTGTAGGTAGTGGACTTAGATGGTGTAGGTAGAGGACTTAGATTATGTAGGTAGTGGACTTAGATTATGTAGGTAGTGGACAGATGGTGTAGGTAGTGGACAGATGGTGTAGGTAGTGGACTAAGATTATGTAGGTAGTGGACAGATGGTGTAGGTAGTGGACAGATGGTGTAGGTAGTGGACTTAGATTATGTAGGTAGTGGACTTAGATTGTGTAGGTAGTGGACAGATGGTTAGGTAGTGGACTTGGATGGTGTAGGTAGTGGACTTGGGTGGTGTAGGTAGTGGACTTGGGTGGTGTAGGTAGTGGACTTGGGTGGTGTAGGTAGTGGACTTGGGTGGTGTAGGTAGTGGACTTGGGTGGTGTAGGTAGTGAACTTGGGTGGTGTAGGTAGTGGTCTTAGATGATGTAGGTAGTGGACTTAGATTATGTAGGTAGTGGACAGATGGTGTAGGTAGTGGACTTGGATGGTGTAGGTAGTGGACTTGGGTGGTGTAGGTAGTGGACTTAGATGGTGTAGGTAGTGGACAGATGGTGTAGGTAGTGGTCTTAGATGGTGTAGGTAGTGGACTTGGATGGTGTAGGTAGTGGACTTAGATGGTGTAGGTAGTGGACAGATGGTGTAGGTAGTGGACTTAGATTATGTAGGTAGTGGACAGATGGTGTAGGTAGTGGTCTTAGATGGTGTAGGTAGTGGTCTTAGATGGTGTAGGTAGTGGACAGATGGTGTAGGTAGTGGTCTTAGATGGTGTAGGTAGTGGACTTAGATTTGTAGGTAGTGGACAGATGGTGTAGGTAGTGGACTTAGATGGTGTAGGTAGAGGACTTAGATTATGTAGGTAGTGGACTTAGATTAAGGTAGTGGACAGATGGTGTAGGTAGTGGACAGATGGTGTAGGTAGTGGACTAAGATTATGTAGGTAGTGGACAGATGGTGTAGGTAGTGGACAGATGGTGTAGGTAGTGGACTTAGATTATGTAGGTAGTGGACTTAGATTATGTAGGTAGTGGACAGATGGTGTAGGTAGTGGACTTGGATGGTGTAGGTAGTGGACTTAAGGTGGTGTAGGTATGGACTTGGGTGGTGTAGGTAGTGGACTTGGGTGGTGTAGGTAGTGGACTTGGGTGGTGTAGGTAGTGGACTTGGGTGGTGTAGGTAGTGAACTTGGGTGGTGTAGGTAGTGGTCTTAGATGATGTAGGTAGTGGACTTAGATTATGTAGGTAGTGGACAGATGGTGTAGGTAGTGGACTTGGATGGTGTAGGTAGTGGACTTGGGTGGTGTAGGTAGTGGACTTAGATGGTGTAGGTAGTGGACAGATGGTGTAGGTAGTGGTCTTAGATGGTGTAGGTAGTGGACTTGGATGGTGTAGGTAGTGGACTTAGATGGTGTAGGTAGTGGACTTGGGTGGTGTAGGTAGTGGACTTGGGTGGTGTAGGTAGTGGACTTAGATTATGTAGGCAGTGGACAGATGGTGTAGGTAGTGGACAGATGGTGTAGGTAGTGGACTTAGATTATGTAGGTAGTGGACAGATGGTGTAGGTAGTGGACAGATGGTGTAGGTAGTGGACAGATGGTGTAGGTAGTGGACAGATGTGTAGGTAGTGGATTTAGATTATGTAGGCAGTGGACAGATGGTGTAGGTAGTGGACAGATGGTGTAGGTAGTGGACAGATGGTGTAGGTAGTGGAAAGATGGTGTAGGTAGTGGACAGATGGTGTAGGTAGTGGACAGATGGTGTAGGTAGTGGACAGATGGTGTAGGTAGTGGACAGATGGTGTAGGTAGTGGACAGATGTGTAGGTAGTGGACTTAGATTATGTAGGCAGTGGACAGATGGTGTAGGTAGTGGACAGATGGTGTAGGTAGTGGACTTAGATTATGTAGGTAGTGGACAGATGGTGTAGGTAGTGGACAGATGGTGTAGGTAGTGGACTTAGATTATGTAGGTAGTGGACAGATGGTGTAGGTAGTGGTCTTAGATGGTGTAGGTAGTGGTCTTAGATGGTGTAGGTAGTGGACAGATGGTGTAGGTAGTGGTCTTAGATGGTGTAGGTAGTGGACTTAGATTATGTAGGTAGTGGACAGATGGTGTAGGTAGTGGACTTAGATGGTGTAGGTAGAGGACTTAGATTATGTAGGTAGTGGACTTAGATTATGTAGGTAGTGGACAGATGGTGTAGGTAGTGGACAGATGGTGTAGGTAGTGGACTAAGATTATGTAGGTAGTGGACAGATGGTGTAGGTAGTGGACAGATGGTGTAGGTAGTGGACTTAGATTATGTAGGTAGTGGACTTAGATTGTGTAGGTAGTGGACAGATGGTGTAGGTAGTGGACTTGGATGGTGTAGGTAGTGGACTTGGGTGGTGTAGGTAGTGGACTTGGGTGGTGTAGGTAGTGGACTTGGGTGGTGTAGGTAGTGGACTTGGGTGGTGTAGGTAGTGGACTTGGGTGGTGTAGGTAGTGAACTTGGGTGGTGTAGGTAGTGGTCTTAGATGATGTAGGTAGTGGACTTAGATTATGTAGGTAGTGGACAGATGGTGTAGGTAGTGGACTTGGATGGTGTAGGTAGTGGACTTGGGTGGTGTAGGTAGTGGACTTAGATGGTGTAGGTAGTGGACAGATGGTGTAGGTAGTGGTCTTAGATGGTGTAGGTAGTGGACTTGGATGGTGTAGGTAGTGGACTTAGATGGTGTAGGTAGTGGACAGATGGTGTAGGTAGTGGACTTAGATTATGTAGGTAGTGGACAGATGGTGTAGGTAGTGGTCTTAGATGGTGTAGGTAGTGGTCTTAGATGGTGTAGGTAGTGGACAGATGGTGTAGGTAGTGGTCTTAGATGGTGTAGGTAGTGGACTTAGATTATGTAGGTAGTGGACAGATGGTGTAGGTAGTGGACTTAGATGGTGTAGGTAGAGGACTTAGATTATGTAGGTAGTGGACTTAGATTATGTAGGTAGTGGACAGATGGTGTAGGTAGTGGACAGATGGTGTAGGTAGTGGACTAAGATTATGTAGGTAGTGGACAGATGGTGTAGGTAGTGGACAGATGGTGTAGGTAGTGGACTTAGATTATGTAGGTAGTGGACTTAGATTATGTAGGTAGTGGACAGATGGTGTAGGTAGTGGACTTGGATGGTGTAGGTAGTGGACTTGGGTGGTGTAGGTAGTGGACTTGGGTGGTGTAGGTAGTGGACTTGGGTGGTGTAGGTAGTGGACTTGGGTGGTGTAGGTAGTGGACTTGGGTGGTGTAGGTAGTGAACTTGGGTGGTGTAGGTAGTGGTCTTAGATGATGTAGGTAGTGGACTTAGATTATGTAGGTAGTGGACAGATGGTGTAGGTAGTGGACTTGGATGGTGTAGGTAGTGGACTTGGGTGGTGTAGGTAGTGGACTTAGATGGTGTAGGTAGTGGACAGATGGTGTAGGTAGTGGTCTTAGATGGTGTAGGTAGTGGACTTGGATGGTGTAGGTAGTGGACTTAGATGGTGTAGGTAGTGGACTTAGATGGTGTAGGTAGTGGACTTAGATGGTGTAGGTAGTGGACATAGATGGTGTAGGTAGTGGACTTAGATGACTGGCACGCTTTTATTGACTGGTGCAGTTGGCGAACATTTTTAGGCCAGTGGGTCATCCGAAAATATATTTTTTTGCCCAGAAAGATCCTTATGTGGCTAGTATAGAAATGGTCCGGTGTGCTAGAAAATGCCAGGGCTGATTTCTGGCCCCAGTCCGCCCCTGGTCAATCAGGTTTCAGGATGCTGCTAGGCTGACTGGCCTGACATCCTATCGGGTGTTCTCTAATTGAGCCTGTCACTAATCTGTCTTGTACCCTATCTCCTTCTTGACTCCCATCAGGTCTCAAACATTATACTAATTAACTACCATCCCCAGGTAGATAGTTTAAAACAACAGGACACCTGCCTATCAGCTCTGAAACCACATACCACAGATGTAGGATCTCAATTTGAGCCAGTATGCCACAGCAGGAAAATAATCATGCATCAACAGTAAATATGAATTATTTTGTGGATTATAATTAATATACTTTTTTGTAGGGGTTGATAACTTTTTTCGTAAGGGAAAATCAAGTCTGAAATTTCAAAGTGGAAATTACAAACTTCAGAAGCCTTTTTAAACCTCAACTACTGTACATGTTTTACATTTCCTGCATTGAGGGCAAGTTCTCCTGCAACAGGGTGATCAAATGAATATCCTACATCTGTAATGAACTACCTACCATCCCCAGGTAGAGAACCTAAAAGAACAGGATACCTCCCCAACGAACACAGACAGGCAATAAGGGAATACATTACGCCCAAAAATACCCAGAGAAGCACTATACATCATTTTTAAGATTCATAAAACATCAAATAATTATACAAGGAATTTGTGAAGTTAAATGTGGTCTTTGCCGTACATGAGAACCTATCAAGAAACATTTTCAAAATACTGTAAACATTAAAGTGGTCTTGGCCGTACACAGGCAGGTAGCAGGGTATAAGTAATAGGGTATAGGGCCCACTGGGTTAAGGGTCCACTACTTTTCTGACAAACTAGAGGGGGGAAACCTCTTGTCCCAAATGCCACCCCATGCCCTATATAGTGCACTACTTGTGGCCTACACAGGGAATAGGGTGCCATTTGGAACACAGCCCAAGTTTGCAAGCTCGGGTTATTAGTTTGACCCTCTGTCAGATTCCAGTGTGTAGTTCTGAAAAACAAGGTACCCAGGGGCCCTAGATACTGTATGGGTTTAGGTGCTGTAGTTGAACATCATCTCTCGCTGTGTGTTTCTGTGTGTTCACGACAAACACTGGAGCTCGGCTGGCCGCACTAAATCTGAAGGATTACTGGGCGGTTGACCGCACAGGGAGATAGGCTGGCAGGTCAAAACCACCGGACCGGACACACACACCACCACACACACAAAAGCGCACACACACACACACACACACACACACAACATAGGGATGTTTATCTAGGAGTGGCTCAGTGAGGTCCTGTATGGCTCAGTTGGAAGAGCGTGACATGCAATGCCAGAATTATGGTTTTGATTCCTGGCTGTGGCCACCACTGTATCTAATGTATGCACACATTACTGTAGGTCGCTTTGGACAAAAGTGTTAAATGCAGTAGAAATGAATACAAATATGTGTTGTGTGTAGTGTTCTAAGTCTTTATCAGAAGTAAAGAACTGTCCACTGCAGGGTCATTCCACGCCAGCCCAGCGGGAAATATTTCTGGCATCTCAGATTGTTCTGGGAATTCTCACATAGAAACTTCATTGGGTGAAAGAATGTTTAACATGCTTTTTACATTTGTATCACAACACATATTTTTTGAAAATCATGATATAAGTAGTCACTTTTAGGCCCTTGTTAGACCTAGACATCTGACCTAGACAGATACAGACAACATCATGGTGTCATCATACTCTTTATAATGTGATCTAACTGATGGAATATGTCCAGACTCTGACTTACACATTCACATTCATTTATTCAACACTATAAATATGAATATGAATATTTACCCATTTTGATTTATCTTATTTTTAAGACATATGGTTTGGAACAAAATACTCTTGAAACACATCAAACTTTCAGAGTGGTTCTCTGGTACTTTTAATGACATGACCCATTTTACTGTGTACATAGACATTGATATTCAGCAAATGACTAGCAGCAGGAGTTTGAATCCATTCACTGCGTTGGTGGTGCTCATAATATTGATCAAAACTCTGGAAATGGGATGTACTTGTAGAGTTTATTGTTCCAAACAATATGTCTTAAAATGAACACAATGAAAAAGGGTAGTTTTGAGATATTCATATGAATATTTATATGTTCAATAAATGATTGTGAACATTTGTATTTCAGAGTCTAGACATATTCTAGACGTTAGAGCACACTATGGAGTTTAATAACACCAAGATGTTGTCTATCATGTACAATATACGGATCGTAAGGTCTTGCAGTGGGTTCCCGAGTGGCGCAGAGGTCTTAGGCACTGCATCTCAGTGCTTGATGTGTCACTACAGACTACAGTGATACCAGCCTGGTTCGAATCCAGGCTGTGATTGTGAGTCCCATAGGGTGGTGCACAATTGGCCCAGCATCGTCTGGGTTTGGCTGGTGTAGGCCGTCATTGTAAATAAGATTTTTTTCGTAAAGGATTGGACCCTTTAAAAAAAAAAAATCTTTGACAATTTTCACCTAAAATGACATACCCAAATCTAACTGCTTGTAGTTCTGTACCTGAAGCAAGGATATGCATATTATTAATACCATTTGAAAGGAAACTCTTTGAAGTTTGTTGAAATGTGAAATTAATGTAGGAGAATATAACACATTAGATTTGGTAAAAGATAATACAAAGAAACAAAAAATAGTTTTTTTTGTACCATCATCTTTGAAATGCAAGAGAAAGGTCATAAAGTATTATTCCAGCACAGACACTATTTAGATTTCGGCCACCAGATGGCAGCAGTTTATATGCAACGTTTTAGGATGATCCAATGGACCATTGCATATCTGTTCAAAATGTTGTATCAAGACTACCGATCCCGTAGAGGTTAACTGACTTGCCTAGTTAAATAAAGGTAAAAAAAAAAATCATAATTGCAGGAGAACTGTAGGTCTTAAAAGGGCCTAAAATTGCCAATTTCTCAATGTTTTGTGATCTCAGACACCAAAATATTTCCCTCTCCTGCCCTGCAGTAATGTCTGTTTTTATAGCTTGTATGGTGTGTAATAGTTCCATGATTACAATCTGGTGTGATATCATGTGTGACAGAAAACAAACACACACACACAGATGTTCCTCACACTGTTAAAGACATGGAGAATGTGAGCCTGGTGAGCATTGAGTCATGTAATCCTTAACTGTGCAGTACTCAGTCGTGAAAAATTCTCAGATAATGAGTCTAGAATCATGGCTGTTTATCAGTTTCACGGGGCCACGAGGATTCAGGCAAACACATTGTATTACATCTTCTCCCCGTGCTCCACACACACACACACACACACACACACACAGACATACACACACACACACACAGCAGCTGCATTATTATTTAGAAGCTTCTCACAAACACACACTTACTCACAGTGAGACGTAGCCTACTTTCCTCGACAAGCAGTTCCGTCTCCCTCCTTTTAAAATCATCAAACCAATTCTCTTCAGCATCCGTTATCTGACTGAAAGGAATCGGTGTCCTCCTTCCCAAGTTTCTGTCACGCTGCTCCGCTCCGGAGCAGGTGAACCCAAGAGCAGACTCAGATGAGGAGACTGGGATGAGGTAACCAAGGTATTTATTGAAACACAGGGGGAAGATGGAGTGCAGGTCAGGGGGGTTGCAGGAAACCAGGTGCGGAGGCTGAGGCTGGAGCGAGGGGAGTTGGGACTGGGTAAGCAGGTCCTGAGAGGAATCCAAGGATGCAGTGGAGTGGGGGGGGTCCAGGACAGTGTAGCATGACTGACGAGACGTGGGACTGGAGACACGGACCAGAGTCAGAGCAGAAGAGGAAAACAGCGTCAAGCACAGGAAAACAGACACAACACGAAAACAGGATCTAAGCAGGAAGTAACAGCTACAAAAATGACTGACTGAGCAAAGATTACAATCTGGCAGCGTGGAAGTGGCAAGGCTGAGTGTTTGTAGAGGTCTTGATTATGGAACAGGTTGCAGCTGGTGGGGGATCTGCTCCGCCTCCAGCATACCTGTGTCTGCCCATACAATCTCACACACACACACACACACACACACACACACACACACACACACACACACACACACACACACACACACACACACACACACACACACACACACACACACAAAGAGGAAAAGGGAGAGAGCACTGTGGGAGTGGCGGCAGGTTAGGGAGACACAGGATGAGCAGTAGAGGGCGTGGCAGGCGCAGATGTAACAGTTTCCCTGGCCAACTACCAACTGCCTTAAACCTTGTTTAAGGCGTTAATTGGATATGGAAATGAGAGTGAGTTTGTTTGATGATAGCCTGTGCAGGGCTACTTCAGCCTAGGAGGTTTGATTTTCTCAAACATCTGATGTGGAGGGAGGGGATGGACGGGAGGCAGGGAGAGAAAAAGTGAGAAGTTGTCAATAGTATCTGATCTTAAATTGAACCGTTTCTCACAGCAGGAAAATAATCCTGCAGCAACAGGAACTGTGAATTATTGTTTGACTTATAATTAATGGACATTAATTACACACATACACACACACACACACACACACACACACATAGCAGCTGCATTATTATTTAGAAGCTTCTCACAAACACACACTTACTCACAGTGAGACGTAGCCTACTTTCCTCGACAACCAGTTCCGTCTCCCTCCTTTTAAAATCACCAAACCAATTCTCTTCAGCATCCGTTATCTGACTGAAAGGAATCGGTGTCCTCCTTCCCAAGTTTCCCTGGCCAACTTCCTCCTGCCTTAGACCTTGTTTGAGGTGTTAATTGGATATGAAAATGACAGTGATCACATAGGACAGTACAGTACACACCTAGAAACCTACCACAGGGGAGGTTCATCAGGGAAACTTGGGAAGGAGACACTGCTTCTTTACAGTCAGATAACGGATGCTGAAGTGAGTTTGTTTGAGGATTTATTTATTTTTCCTATATACTTTACCCCCTTTTTCGTGATATCCAATTACGATCCAATTTTGATCTTGTGTCATCGCTGCAACTCCCCAAAGGGCTCGGGAGAGGCGAAGGTCGAGACATGTGTCCTCCGAAACATGTTCCGCCAAACACCCCTTTTCTGCACCTGCCCGTTGGGGATGCAGTGCCTTAGACCGCTGTGTCACTCGGGAGGCCCCAAGTCAGACATTTTAAAGTGGAAATTACAAACTTTAGACGTCTTTTTAAATTGAAATACACTACAAGTTTGTATTTCCTTCGACAACAGTTTGATCAAATTAAGATGCTACATGTGTACCTTTTGCACACACACACGCAAGCACGCACACAAACACGCACACACACCCACTCTTGTGACGGCAAAGTTTAATTGGCCACAAATCTGCACTGTCTGCCTCTCTACCGTAAGTTGAGTTACAGCAGCAACTGCTATGACCTTTTAAAAGATGTATTGATTTGTTTAATGCGACTTACCGTGTGTGCTCAAACTCTGCCGAATGTCATTGCGTGAAATGGAAGCAAGTTGAAAGCCTAGATCGATTGAGGACACATGTTACATAATTGACATGTCTGGTGTGACAGGACGAGTGCGCTAGTCAGGGAAGTTAACATATGACTTTTCCTCTCGACTTTTCCTCTGGACCATACAACCCGATGTCTGCTAGGCAGGTCGTACATGATACGAAAGACGACAATCTTTCAAAGAACAAAATTGGTCATCCCTTTGTCAGTTTTTAAAGTAACGCTCCAGAACATTTGTATTATTCCAGCCAGTAGTTTTGAAAGCCTCAGTCCAAAACGGGTTTCTGTGTAATACATCATGCAATTTTGTACTACGTCATCCAAATGTGTACTACGTCATACATTTAATTTGATATGTTACGTCCTCCTAAGAACTGTCAAATAATAATGTTTTGCAATTCGTATGATATGTTACGAATCAAATTATATATTTTTACGAATTTGTTGAGCTTAAGATCCCGGACTGCGTCTTTAACAGGTACATTGACATTTTAGTAATTTAGCAGACGCTCTTATCCAGAGCGACTTTACACTCAGTGCATTCAACTAAGGTAGATAAAACAACCACATATACAAGCTAGTCAAAACCTTCTCTTCTCCGTCCTCCTTTCCTGTCTTTAACAAGGAAAAGTCACTTGATCCTCCCAACACCATTATCTCCATCCCAGTTCTCTGATGAGCTGTGTCGGTGTCCCAAATGGCACTGTATTCCCTTTAAAGTGCACCATGTAGGGAATAGGGTACTATTTGGGATGCATCCAGTGTTTTCTTACACACCTTCAATCACCTGTACTCTGAGTCATTGTATCAGAGGAGATGGGTTTCCATTTGGGGAATGGGATTCAATAGGGCAATCTGCTGGAAGAGAAAATAGCATTACATCTTGGCTGGCTGGATCACTTCCTGTCCCTTGATGCTTTCACTACTCCGCTCTGACTGAGGCATGAGTCATTACACACACACACGCACATGCACACATGCACACATGCACACATGCACACACACACACACACACACACACACACACACACACACACACACATGAACGCAGGCAGGCAGGTACACACACACACACGCACACACATGAACGCAGGCAGGCAGGTACACACACACACACACATGACACACACATGAACGCAGGCAGGCCCAACACACACACACACACACACACACACACATGAACGCAGGCAGGCAGTTACACACACACGCCTCTTGCAGGTATCTGACTGACGATGTAGTATCATTACCCTTAACATTAGTCTCTCTATGAGTCATCTGTGTGCCTTTAACCCAGACCTCTCCACACCTCTTCAACTATACCTCACCAATATAACTCTCCCTCCCACATCAATGGTTTACAGCTGAGCCATTCCTCCATCTCTTCCCTTTTCCTTTCCATCCCTTTCCCTCCATATATCTCTACCCAGGGAATTCTGGGAAATTCCCCCTCCACCACTCCCTCAAACAAACAACCAACCTCACTCTCTCTGAGTTTCCCCATTTCTTTCCCCCCTACTTTCCTCTCTAAAGCCTTCCCGTCTTGAATGGTTGCTAAGATGTGGTGATGCAGCACAGGACGTTATCGGGCTGATTGGATTGCGGCGGCGCCTGGGTTGTTTGCGACAGCAGAGGCGTTTGGCTGTTAAGGCGTTAATAAAGTCACGTTGCGGCTCCGTTGGAAAGCCTCAGGCGGGGAGACCCAGGCGTGATGGATCGCTCCTTGTCAGTTCAATTTGAGAAATGTATTGAGACTACATGGGGTTGGTGGTGGAGGGGTTGAGAGGCATACAGGTAGCATAGAGGGAGAGGGAGAGGGGGATGGAGAAATGGATGGAGAGAGAGAGGTGTAAAAGATGGATAGTGTGATAGAGAGCGTAACAGGGAGATGGAGAAATGGAGAGAGAGCTAGAGAGATGGATGGGAAAGGAATGAGAGACTAAGAGGGAAAAGAGAGAGAAATGAATAGAGAGAAAGACTGATAGAGAGAGGAGTGAGGTAAAGAGGGAGAGCAGGAAAGAGAGGGAGAGGAGAGATGGATAGAGAGAGGAGTGAGAGTAAAGAGGAGAGCAGGAAAGAGAGGGAGAGGAGAGATGGATAGAGAGAGGAGTGAGGTAAAGAGGGAGAGCAGCAGGAGAAGAGAGGGAGAGGAGAGATGGATAGAGAGAGAGAGATGAGGCAAGAGGGAGAGCAGGAAAGAGAGGGAGAGGAGAGATGGATAGAGAGAGGAGTGAGGTAAAGAGGAGAGCAGGAAAGAGAGGGAGAGGAGAGATGGATAGAGAGAGAGGTGAGAGCAGGAAAGAAAGAGGGAGAGATAGAGATTAGGGAAGAGAGGGAGAGGAGAGATGGATAGAGACTCTCTAGAGGGAAGGGAGTGAGGTAAAGAGAGAGAGCAGGAAAAGAGAGAGAGAGCAGGAAAGAGAGGAGAGGAGAGATGGATAGAGAGAGGAGTGAGGTAAAAAGAGAGCAGGAAAGAGAGGAGAGGAGAGATGGATAGAGAGAGGAGTGAGGTAAAGAGAGAGAGAGCAGGAAAGAGAGAGGGAGAGGAGAGATGGATAGAGAGAGGAGTGAGGAAAAGAGTAAAGAGAGAGCAGGAAAGAGAGGGAGAGGAGAGATGGATAGAGAGAGGAGGAGGAGGTAAAGAGACTGAGTAAAGAGCAGGCAAAGAGAGGGAGAGGAGAGATGGATAGAGAGAGGAGTGAGGTAAAGAGAGAGAGAGCAGGAAAGAGAGGGAGAGGAGAGATGGATAGAGAGAGGAGTGAGGTAAAGAGGGAGAGGAGAGATGGATAGAGAGAGGAGTGATGGTAAAGAGAGAGAGAGCAGGAAAGAGAGGGAGAGGAGAGATGGATAGAGAGAGGAGTGAGGTAAAGAGGGAGAGCAGTAAAGAGAGGGAGAGGAGTGGCGCTGACGCTGAAAGAGTAGAGAGAGGAAAGAGAGAGAGAGCAGGAAAGAGAGGGAGAGGAGAGATGGATAAAGTAAAGAGGAGAGCAGGAAAGAGGGAGAGGAGAGATGGATAGAGAGAGGAGTGAGGTAAAGAGAGAGAGAGCAGGAAAGAGAGGGAGAGGAGAGATGGATAGAGGAGAGAGAGAGTGAGGTAAAGAGTAAAGGAGAGCAGGAAAGAGAGGGAGAGGAGAGATGGATAGAGAGAGGAGTGAGGTAAAGAGGGAGAGCACTAAAGAGAGGGAGATGAGAGATGGATAAAGAGAGAGGAGATGAGGTAAAAGAGGAGAGCAGGAAAGAGAGGGAGAGGAGAGATGGATAGAGAGAGGAGGTGAGGTAAAGAGGGAGAGGAGGATGGAAGAGAGGGAGAGGGGAGATGGATAGAGAGAGGAGTGAGGTAAAGAGAGAGAGCAGGAAAGAGAGGGAGAGGAAAGAGATGGATAGAGAGAGGAGTGAGGTAAAGAGAGAGAGCAGGAAAGAGAGGGAGAGGAGAGATGGATAGAGAGAGGAGTGAGGTAAAGAGGGAGAGCAGGAAAGAGAGGGAGAGGAGAGAGATGGATAGAGAGAGGAGTGAGGTAAAGAGGGAGAGCAGGAAGGAGAGGGAGAGGAGAGATGCGGTCACATTTAGGGACGTTCAGAAAAAGGACGAGAAATGAGAAAAGGAACATATGTGGCAACAAACAGTGAGAGGAAATAGAGAGAGACAGATTGAGGGAGGAGGTGGTGGGAATGAGAAGTAATGTTTCTTCACTTCTAATGCGTTGCTCATTAGATATTTATAGCCACATGAAGTCCCGGGGCTATGAAGCAGCTCTGACCTGTTGAGCCCAGGCATTCTCCGTCCCAAATAGAACCCTATTCCCTCTTTAGTGCACTACTTTAGACCAAGGCCCATAGGCACTAAAAGGAAATAGCGGTGACATTTTGGACTTCTAACACAGCATTCTGAATGGTAGAATACAGTCATGCTGTTTACACAAACAATCAAGTTCGGCAAGCAGTGAAAATGCCAGTGAGAATGTCTGCAATCTCCAACAGCAGAACACCGCTGCCGAACACTATTGCTAATTCAATACGTCACCGTGTCATTTTCTATGGGCTTGTGAGTAATGGGCATTCGCTGATGTGTCGAATGGATTCTATAGTTCCCGGTTAGAGAGTGAGTGAGAATCCAGGCAGAGCCCAGCAATATAGACTAGAGATCTACAGGGAGATACCAGAGGCCTGGCAGAGTGGTATCTTTCCTATCCTCAGCTCTTCAAGCAGTAGAACGAATGGGTTTTCTCTCCTGTCTTTCTTATCTTCACTCTCCCGCTCTCCTTCGCACTCTCTTTCTCCGTTCTCATCTTGCCTTCCTCCCTCCCTCCCTCGCTTTCTTCCTTCCTTCCTTCCTTCCACACCACCTGTCTTCTCTATCTCTGCTCTATCCACTGCTCTCTGTCTCTCTCTCTCTCTGTCTCTCTCTCTCTGTCTCTCTCTCTGTCTCTCTCTGTCTCTCTCTCTCTCTCTCTCTGTCTCTCTCTCTCTGTCTCTCTCTCTGTCTCTCTCTCTGTCTCTCTCTCTCTCTCTTTGTCTCTCTGTCTCTCTGTCTCTCTGTCTCTCTCTCTCTCTCTCTCTCTCGCTCTGTCTCTCTGTCTCTTGCTCAATTCAATTCAATTCATGGGGCTTTATTGGCATGGGAAACGTGTTAACATTGCCAAAGCAAGTGAGGTAGATAATATACAAAAGTGAAATAAACAATAAAAATGAACAGTAAACATTACACATACAGAAGTTTCAAAACAATGAATACATTACAAATGTCATATTATGTATATATACAGGGTTGTGACGATGTACAAATGGTTAATGTACAAAAGGGAAAATAAATAAACATAAATATGGGTTGTATTTACAATGGTGTTTGTTCTTCACTGGTTGCCCTTTTCTTGTGGCAACAGGTCACAAATCTTGCTGCTGTGATGGCACACTGTGGTATTTCACCCAGTAGATATAAGAGTTTATCAAAATCGCGTTTGTTTTTGAATTCTTTGTGGATCTGTGTAATCTGAGGGAAATATGTGTCTCTAATATGGTCATACATTGGGCAGGAGGTTAGGAAGTGCAGCTCAGTTTCCACCTAATTTTTTGGGCAGTGTGCACAAAGCCTGTCTTCTCTTGAGAGCCAGATCTGCCTACAGTGGCCTTTCTCAATAGCAAGGCTAGTCTCACTGTGTCTGTACATAGTCAAAGCTTTCCTTAAGTTTGGGTCAGTCACAGTGCCACTGTGTACTCTCTGTTTAGGGCCAAATAGCATCTCTCTCTGTCTTTCTCTCTCGCTCCGTCATCTGTCTCACTGTGTCTGTACATAGTCAAAGCTTTCCTTAAGTTTGGGTCAGTCACAGTGCCACTGTGTACTCTCTGTTTAGGGCCAAATAGCATCTCCCTCTGCTCCTCCCCCATCCCTCCTCTCCTCTCTTTGACCTTCTCTTCCTCCTTTCCTCTGTCGCCTTCTTCCTCTTTCCGTCTCACTTCATCCATCTCCTCTCCTTTCCTTCCCTCTCTCTCTAACCTTGACACCTCTTTCTTGCCTCCCATCCTCTCTTTCCCTGTCCCATTGGTCCTAAACCTTTCTCTCTTTCCCTGTCCCATTGGTCCTAAACCTTTCTCTCTTTCCCTGTCCCATTGGTCCTAAACCTTTCTCTGTCTTTCCCTGTCCCATTGGTCCTAAACCATGTCTCCTCTTTCCCTGTCCCATTGGTCCTAAACCTTTCTCTCTTTCCCTGTCCCATTGGTCCTAACCCTTTCTCTCTTTCCCTGTCCCATTGGTCCTAAACCTTTCTCTCTTTCCCTGTCCCATTGGTCCTAAACCTTTCTCTCTTTCTATGTCCCATTGGTCCTAAACCTTTCTCTCTTTCCCTGTCCCATTGGTCCTAAACCTTTCTCTCTTTCCCTGTCCCATTGGTCCTAAACCTTTCTCTCTTTCTATGTCCCATTGGTCCTAAACCTTTCTCTCTTTCCCTGTCCCATTGGTCTTAACCCTTTCTCTCTTTCCCTGTCCCATTGGTCCTAAACCTTTCTTCTCTATCCCTGTCCCATTGGTCCTAAACCTTTCTCTCTTTCCCTGTCCCATTGGTCCTAAACCTTTCTCTCTATCCCTGTCCCATTGGTCCTAAACCTTTCTCTCTTTCCCTGTCCCATTGGTCCTAAACCTTTCTCTCTTTCCCTGTCCCATTGGTCCTAACCCTTTCTTTATTTCCCTGTCCCATTGGTCCTAAACCTTTCTCTCTTTCCCTGTCCCATTGGTCCTAAACCTTTCTCTCTTTCCCTGTCCCATTGGTCCTAACCCTTTCTCTCTTTCCCTGTCCCATTGGTCTTAACCCTTCATTGGTCTCTCTTTCCCTGTCCCATTGGTCCTAAACCTTTCTCTCTATCCCTGTCCCATTGGTCCTAAACCTTTCTCTCTTGCCCTGTCCCATTGTTCCTAGCCCTTTCCCTGTCCCATTGGTCCTAAACCTTTCTCTCTTTCCCTGTCCCATTGGTCCTAAACCTTTCTCTCTTTCCCTGTCCCATTGGTCTTAACCCTTTTTCTCTTTCCCTGTCCCATTGGTCCTAAACCTTTTTCTCATCCCCTCTCCCCTCACTAACCTCTCAGTCTCCCTCTTCCTGCTCACGCCTTCCCCCCATCTCCGCTAACCTCCAACCTCACATCCCTAATCTCTTTGTCACCTCTGTCTGTCTTTACCCTCATCCCCCATCCATTTCTGCCCTCTCTCCTCTCACTGCACCTGATCTCCATCTTGGAAGTTCCAGAGGGCAGCAGACAGCCTAGAGGTTAGAGGAGTGCTTCATCAGTTGGAAGACTGTGGGTTTGAATCCTATTTCTGTTCTCTCCTCCTCCTCCAGATGACCCAGGAGCAGTACATCCTGGCGGCCCAGCCCAACACCCTGAGCCAGCGGGTACACCAAGGTGCCCAGGCCTACCCGGTGGGTATCTACGGATGGAGGAAGCGCTGCCTCTACTTCTTCATCCTCCTGCTCCTGGTCACCATGATCGTCAACCTGGCGCTCACCATCTGGATCCTCAAGGTCATGAACTTCACCGTGGTGAGTTACCCATAGTGCCCCTGGAGGTCTGGAGGGGAAGTGTGACTGTGTGCTGAGAGGTATCTTGTTGTAAGGCTGGTGGTTTGACCCGCACAATGCTATACGAGTGTTGAAAAGTTCACCATCTGGTTCTTGAAGGTCATGAACTTCACCGCGGTGAGGTGACCATAGTGCCCCTAGAGGGCTAGAGGGGAAATGCAAGGCTATGTCATGTTTATGTCAGGTTTATGTCAGGTTTATGTCATGTAAACCTCCATGTGTTAACATACAAGATATCTAAGAGTGGTTTCATAAGAGCATCGGGAAATGCTCAGTTTGCTCAACATTAGGCCTCGATTGTAGCCTAAGTGTTTATGCAGGTTTCTGCTCCAACCTAAATCATGCTGAGCAGATAGAGTATCTTCACTGAGTAAGGATGTTGCTAGGGAACTATATCATGTCCTCATGGAGACGTGACGAGGCTAGCATCGGAGGAAGGGTTTTCTCACTTGATAGATGGGTCAATTGAAAAACATTCAGTGATCAGGCGGAAGGGGAACCCAATGGTTCATTAGTGGCTAAACATGACTGTAGATGAGTCTTAGCGGGACAAAAAGCCAGATCAAATCACATGTTAATGTGAATATGTTAATGTCTTTAGATAGACCATTCGTCGTGGCTCAAGGCACAGGTAAACAGCCTTCTCTTACTCTGACAGAAACCCAGCTGTGAAAGTGGCCGGCGTGTGAAATGGAGCCTATGGAAATCCTGGATGGGGAGAGAGCGGGGGCTACCGAAATTGAGGGCGGCGCCCAAAATGGCACCCTATTTGTGTATTATTTTTGCCCAGAGCTCTATGGTAAACGTAGTGCACTATATAGGAAAAGGATGCCATTTGAGATACAACATTACCATGAATATTTCCATCCAATGCTCTGACAGATAAACAAACCTGTCAAAAGTTGCGGATCTGTTTACTTGTTTTTCATCTATTTGTCTTTTCAACTCAATTTGGCGCGGGGTGGTCAGGGGGGCGGCCTAGTCTGTAATATACCCAGCATGCCCCGGGGCCCCTGGGACCGCCCATAATAATATATATGCAAATCAGTTTGGATGAGGTGACCCCGCCTGCCAATTGCTGATTTTCTACCCCGTCTGTTTTCATAATGGCTTCCTGCAATCAAATCTGCCCGCGACTTCAAAATAAGCTAAAATATGCCGGAAGGGGTTTAGTTTCTACCAAATAAAAGGGCGAGAGCGAGTGTGTTTGTGTGAGCGTGAGTGAGAGAGAGAGAGAGAGAGAGAGATGTGCGGGTTTTCCGCGAGGCCCCCAGCCATTCCCATAGGCCTAACACGGCATTCCTGGTCCCAAATCAAATTCTGCAGATGCATTTTCTGAAGTGTTATTCCCACTATGGCTCCCAATATCCTCCAGATATCAGTGAAATCCCTCAAAGTGCTAAATGTCAACGTGACCCCCTGTACACAGAGACAGAGAGAGAGCGACAGAGAGAGAGAGCACATGTCAGAGAGAGAGAGAGAGACACAGAGAGAGAGCGATAGAGAGAGAGAGCGACAGACAGAGCGAGATCGACAGAGAGAGAGAGCGAGACAGACAGAGACTCAGAGAGACGAGATCGACAGTCAGAGAGAGAGCGACAGCATGTCAGAGAGAGAGCAACAGAGAGACAGAGAGAGACAGAGAGAGAGCTCGATAACCACATAGTACTAACACTATAGTACTGTTTTTAATTTCTTCTGCCTCACTCTCTCTTTCTCAATTAAATTAAAATAGCTTTTTAGGCATGACAAAACAATGTAGATATTGCCAAAGCATACTTTGGGAATGAAGTGATTAATTTACAATATTAACATAATGAATTCCCTCTGTCGTTCCCTCCCTCGCTCTTACTCTCTAGAGTCGCTCGCTCTCTCTCTCTCTCTCTCTCTTCCAGGTCTATTTTCCTGTACAAGTCACCTTTCCCCTTGTCTGCACATCTCCTCCTCCTCTCCTTAACTTTTCCTCTTCTGTCTTCGAACAAACAGATCAATAGGTGAGCAGCAGAAAACACATAAAAGACGGATCCCCCTCGGACAGATATAGGCTCACCTCTTCATTACCTGGGGGGGTGACTGACAATGGTGCAGGAACTGACAATGGTGCTCTGAAGCTGCATCTTGCCACAGTGTTTTTGATATCAGTAGTCTTAGTGTTTGAAGCAGTAAGGCCTGGATAACCAAGCATCTCTTTTGAACGGTACTATTGCTGCTGCTATTACTAATGCGCTATTCCTCTAGCTATCCTTACATGCTATAGGGTGGCATCAATACACAGTCTTGCTCTATGTGAATCCCCAGTGAGCCATAATTCGATCCACGTAGATCAAAGCTGTTCAGACACGGTTTCTGTGTGGATTTCAGAACACTGTTTAGTGGCGCTTGTGGATTTGGTCAGTGAAGACTCCTTGGCGCTGCACACTAAATGTCGGGTGGGTTTGGCGCTGCACACTAAATGCAGCGGGTGGGTTGAAGACTCCGCTGCACACTAAATGTAGCGGGTGGGTTTGGCTGCGCTGCACACTAAATGTAGCGGGTGGATTTAGCGCTGCACACTAAATGCAGCGGGTGGGTTTGGGCGCTGCACACTAAATGCAGCGGGTGGATTTGGACTCGCTGCACACTAAATGTAGCGGGTGGATTTGACGCGCTGCACACTAAATGTCAGCGGGTGGATTTGGACGCGCTGCACACTAAATGTGGCGGGTGGATTTGGCCGCGCTGCACACTAAATGTAAGGGTGGATTTGGCCGCGCTGCACACTAAATGTAGCGGGTGGATTTGACGCGCTGCACACTAAATGTGGCGGGTGGATTTCAGCGCTGCACACTAAATGTAGCGGGTGAGTTTGACGCTGCACACTAAATCATGTCGGGTGGAAGACTCCGCTGCACACTAAATGTAGCGGGTGGATTTCCGCGCTGCACACTAAATGTAGCGGGTGGATGTGGACTAACGCGCTGCACACTAAATGTAGCGGTTGGATTTGACTCCTAAATGCACACTAAATGTAGCGGGTGGATTTGGCCGCGCTGCACACTAAATGTAGCGGGTGGATTTGGCCGCGCTGCACACTAAATGTAGCGGGTGGATTTGGCCGCGCTGCACACAAAATGTAGCGGGTGGATTTGGCCGCGCTGCACACTAAATGCGGCAGGTGATTCTTCAAAGCCAATTCTTTGATGGTGACATCACACTAGTTTAGGACCCCCTCGACGAGTCAGGCGAAGATTCTTTGGCGTGTCGGCGAGACATTAAACATGGATGCATGACACCCCTGAGCCACAATGGAGATCTATTTTGGATGGGTTTTCCTTGGTTGGCATGGGCAAGCATTAGCATGGGCTGGAGTGGCCGGGGTTTATGTGATGGAATGTGATTTGACGATTCAACTTACAATTTCTGTTCTATTCTATGTTAATCTATAATATTCTACTTTCTACTCTTAGATATTCTTTCTATTGTATTCTACACTATTCTACACGCAATCTGGTCATCGAAGTCGTAATCTGTAACTCAGAGACAATTTTATTATCAGATCAAATGAACATAAAACAGCAATATGTGAATCTGTCCAAAAGACGGGAGTATCAATGACATTCACTTCAACGCACCATGTCAGTGAAGACTCCATAGACTAACACCATGTCAGTGAAGACTCCATAGACTAGCACCATGTCAGTGAAGACTCCATAGACTAGCACCATGTCAGTGAAGACTCCATAGACTAGCACCATGTCAGTGAAGACTCCATAGACTAACACCATGTCAGTGAAGACTCCATAGACTAGCACCATGTCAGTGAAGACTCCATAGACTAACACCATGTCAGTGAAGACTCCATAGACTAGCACCATGTCAGTGAAGACTCCATAGACTAACACCATGTCAGTGAAGACTCCATAGACTAGCACCATGTCAGTGAAGACTCCATAGACTAACACCATGTCAGTGAAGACTCCATAGACTAGCACCATGTCAGTGAAGACTAGCACCATGTCTCCATAGACTAACACCATGTCAGTGAAGACTCCATAGACTAACACCATGTCAGTGAAGACTCCATAGACTAGCATCATGTCAGTGAAGACTCCATAGACTAGCATCATGTCAGTGAAGACTCCATAGACTAACACCATGTCAGTGAAGACTCCATAGACTAGCACCATGTCAGTGAAGACTCCATAGACTAACACCATGTCAGTGAAGACTCCATAGACTAACACCATGTCAGTGAAGACTCCATAGACTAGCATCATGTCAGTGAAGACTCCATAGACTAGCATCATGTCAGTGAAGACTCCTTGGACTAACACCATGTCAGTGAAGACTCCATAGACTAGCATCATGTCAGTGAAGACTCCTTGGACTAACACCATGTCAGTGAAGACTCCATAGACTAGCATCATGTCAGTGAAGACTCCTTGGACTAACACCATGTCAGTGAAGACTCCATAGACTAGCATCATGTCAGTGAAGACTCCATAGACTAGCACCATGTCAGTGAAGACTCCATGGACTAACACCATGTCAGTGAAGACTCCATAGACTAGCATCATGTCAGTGAAGACTCCATAGACTAGCACCATGTCAGTGAAGACTCCTTGGACTAACACCATGTCAGTGAAGACTCCTTGGACTAACACCATGTCAGTGAAGACTCCATAGACTAGCACCATGTCAGTGAAGACTCCTTGGACTAACACCATGTCAGTGAAGACTCCTTGGACTAGCACCATGTCAGTGAAGACTCCTTGGACTAGCACCATGTCAGTGAAGACTCCTTGGACTAACACCATGTCAGTGAAGACTCCTTGGACTAACACCATGTCAGTGAAGACTCCATAGACTAGCATCATGTCAGTGAAGACTCCATAGACTAGCATCATGTCAGTGAAGACTCCATAGACTAGCATCATGTCAGTGAAGACTCCATAGACTAGCATCATGTCAGTGAAGACTCCTTGGACTAACACCATGTCAGTGAAGACTCCATAGACTAGCATCATGTCAGTGAAGACTCCTTGGACTAACACCATGTCAGTGAAGACTCTAGCATCATGTCAGTGAAGACTCCTTGGACTAACATCATGTCAGTGAAGTGAAGCACTCATGTCAGTGAAGACTCCATAGACTAGCACCATGTCAGTGAAGACTCCTTGGACTAACACCATGTCAGTGAAGACTCCATAGACTAGCATCATGTCAGTGAAGACTCCAGTGAAGAGACTAACACCATGTCAGTGAAGACTCCTTGGACTAACACCATGTCAGTGAAGACTCCTTGGACTAACACCATGTCAGTGAAGACTCCATAGACTAGCACCATGTCAGTGAAGACTCCTTGGACTAACACCATGTCAGTGAAGACTCCTTGGACTAACACCATGTCAGTGAAGACTCCTTGGACTAGCACCATGTCAGTGAAGACTCCTTGGACTAGCACCATGTCAGTGAAGACTCCTTGGACTAACACCATGTCAGTGAAGACTCCATAGACTAGCATCATGTCAGTGAAGACTCCATAGACTAGCATCATGTCAGTGAAGACTCCATAGACTAGCATCATGTCAGTGAAGACTCCATAGACTACATCATGTCAGTGAAGACTCCATAGACTAACACCATGTCAGTGAAGACTCCATAGACTAGCATCATGTCAGTGAAGACTCCTTGGACTAACACCATGTCAGTGAAGACTCCTTGGACTAACACCATGTCAGTGAAGACTCCATAGACTAGCATCATGTCAGTGAAGACTCCTTGGACTAACACCATGTCAGTGAAGACTCCTTGGACTAACACCATGTCAGTGAAGACTCCATAGACTAACATCATGTCAGTGAAGACTCCTTGACTAACACCATGTCAGTGAAGACTCCTTAGACTAACACCATGTCAGTGAAGACTCCATAGACTAACACCATGAGATTAATAATGAGATCTGAAGCTGGTTGCAGATGACGTGGTACAAATAAGTTAGAGTTCATCAAAGTGTTAATTGCCTATTTTAGGTACTTATTAGCGATATGATGAATAGGCTATGTGTTGTTATGATTGCTTCTTGATTATTTATTGAGTTTCAATGTCACCCGAAAGGCTATCAAAGGAAGATTTAAATTAAACACTTGACAAATTTTAAAAAGGATACAAAAAATATTGTTTTAATTTTTTTGTTTGAAGTGACAGCTTGGCTGTAAATGGGGAGGTCGGACTTCAATTTGGGGAATGCAAATCCTGCAGGGTCCTTTGGGGGTTTCACGCTGGGATTACATTTCCACTTGTTCCGCCGTTGGCATGGCAATGTTGTCACCAATCAATTGTCTTCATTTCCTAGTCGGGGGAAGGATGTGAGGTTACTTTCTAATGCGTGGAATTATACCCATTGGTTCTCCTGACATCCTGAGTTGTTCCTGGTCATATCTCATTCCTGTTCATGGACTGTACTTTACAGCCACAACAGATGTTAACATCTAACCCCCAAGGCACATGAAATATATGGTATTTATTCCTTGTGTCACTATTTCTATGTTTTATTTTTGATCTTTAACTGCATTGTGGGAAAAGAACCCGTAAGTAAGCATTACACTGTTAGTCTACACCTGTTTTTTACGAAGTTTGCGCCAAATAACATTTGATTTGATTAGTCTCTTGAGACTGCGATAACGCAGACCACTATCCCTGAGCATGGTCATCATTCTGTTGCACATCCTGTCTCAGCTAAGCATCCTGTCTCAGCTAACCATCCGGTCTCAGCTAACCATCCGGTCTCAGCTAACCATCCTGTCTCATCACCATCCTGTCTCAGCTAACCATCCGGTCTCAGCTAACCATCCGGTCTCAGCTAACCATCCGGTCTCAGCTAACCATCCTGTCTCAGCTAACCATCCTGTCTCAGCTAACCATCCGGTCTCAGCTAACCATCCAGTCTCAGCTAACCATCCTCCGCTTACATTCCCTCTTGTCTGTCAGACAGTACGCTGGGACAAACACTATCATTCTCCATTGTATACAAAATAAACAGGCTGACCACCCAAGCCCATTGCCGCTGCTCAGATCCAGATGGGTAGCGAAGGTTAAGAGATGGTGAGGCAGGTGTTGGACAATATGGCCGCTGTTATTATTAGGGGTTTAGTATTATTGGTGCATCGAGAGAGAGAGAGAGAGAGAGAGAGAGAGAGAGAGAGATATTTGTCTGCAGTGTGTAGGAAGGCATTTATTATATAACAGTTTGGTATGAGTGAATTAATGTTGTGCGTTTGTACGCATGCCAATGTGTGTGTGTCCTGTACTATCCTATATCTCCCAGCTGTGCCCTGGGGCCAGAATATGCTGTACGGTGCTCTTCTACAAACCTGTGTGCTCAGCTCTAGTCATTACGAGAGGCTAGCACCTGAGCCCACTGCTACACACACACACACACACACACACACACACACTGCTTATCCGCTGAACTCCATCACTGATCCCCCCTAGCCACGCCTGGGTCTTTGTTCTGACCTGAGGTAATGGAGGAGGCTCGGCTTGAAACACACATACACACACACATGTTCTCATGCTCACACCAATACCCCCACAGGTAATTGAGGGCACACCATTAAATGCACACACACACACACACACACACACACACACACACACACACACACACACACACACACACACACACACACACACACACACACACACACACACACACACACACACACACACACAGAGGGAGGGTGGGTTAATGTTGGGGATCCATCAGGTCCAGAGTGCTGACGTGTCTGATCTTAATCAGAGCAGAGGGAGGTCTGCACAGAGAGATAATCTAACAGCCTCCCTCCCTCCTTCCTTCCATCCTACCACACTCTGTCTGTCTGGACACTACTGGCCATTCTTCACTTCCTGTCCCCATCTCTCTCTCTCGTTATCTCTCACTCTCTCTCTCTCACTATCTCTCACTCTCTCACTCTCTCTCTCTCTCTCTCTCTCTCTCTCTCGCTCTCTCTCTCTCGTCTCTCACCATTCTCTCTCTTCTCTCCCCTCCTCTCTCTCTCTCTCAATGAAATTCAAAGGGCTTTATTGGCATGGGAAACATATGTTTACATTGCCAGAAGCAAGTGAAACTACTCTCTCTCTCTCTCTCTCTCTCTCTCTATTTCTATTCATATATACAGTATTTGTATTTGATACAATGCCGATTTTGCAGGTTTTCCTACTTACAAAGCATGTAGAGGTCTGTAATTTTTTATCATAGGTACACTTCAACTGTGAGAGACGGAATCTAAAACAAAAATCCAGAAAATCACATTGTATGATGTTTAAGTAATTAATTAGCATTTTATTGCATGAGATAAGTATTTGATACATCAGAAAAGCAGAACTTAATATTTGGTACAGAAACCTTTGTTTGCAATTACAGAGATCATACATTTCCTGTTAAATGACAGACCTCTACATGCTTTGTAAGTAAGAAAACCTGCCAAGTCGGCAGTGTATCAAATACTTGTTCTCCCCACTATATATATATATATATATATATATATATATATATATATATATATATATATATATTTAGACATTGTATATAATTTACCAGTTCCATTTCACGTCATGCTGTTCGTAGAAATAATTGATTATAATATACCAGTTCCTCGCCATTATTTATCCCCGGAAACTATAATGGGCCGGGAAATAGCGGATCCCGTTCTTAAACCCTAGTGCATGCGTGTGAGTGTGTGTCTGAGAGAAAGTGTGTGATTTATCTATACATTTTTTCTCTGCAGGAATGACGATGGTAGTGAGAGAGGGAGAAAGTAGCAGGAGATGATGAAGAAGAGAAAAAAGTCACATCCATTCAGCATTAAATCTTTCTCAGAAACAGATACGCTGTCGGCAAGCCTTTCGCGGAACGTACAGAGAAAGCAAGATGGCCCTTGACCTTTATTTGACCTTATATGTGAACCCCGCTGACCCCCACAGTGTGTAACAAAGCCTGTGGCCTGGACTTCACAGCAGAATGCTTTCTCATTTCCTTTCCGCTAAATGAGCTAAGATCTCTCAGCCCTCCTTCACTGAAGATCACAACCCCGTCTTTCTCTGTCTTTCTCTGTCGCTGTCTGCTAGGGAGGGAGATAAAGGTTGTGGCCTGCTGCTCTCGCTACTCCAGTCCGTCTGTCTCTCTGTCTGCTATGGAGGGAGATAAAGGTTGTGGCCTTCTGCTCTCGCTACTCCAGTCCGTCTGTCTCTGTCTGCTATGAAGGGAGACAAAGGTTGTGGCCTGCTGCTCTCGCTACTCCAGTCCGTCTGTCTCTCTGTCTGCTATGGAGGGAGATAAAGGTTGTGGCCTTCTGCTCTCGCTACTCCAGTCCGTCTGTCTCTCTGTCTGCTATGGAGGGAGATAAAGGTTGTGACCCTGCTGCTCTCGCTACTCCAGTCCGTCTGTCTCTCTGTCTGCTATGGAGGGAGATAAAGGTTGTGACCCTGCTGCTCTCGCTACTCCAGTCCGTCTGTCTCTGTCTGCTATGAAGGGAGACAAAGGTTGTGGTCCTGCTGCTCTCGCTCCTCCAGTCTGTCTGTCTCTCTGTCTGCTATGGAGGGAGATAAAGGTTGTGGCCTGCTGCTCTCGCTACTCCAGTCCGTCTGTCTCTCTGTCTGCTATGGAGGGAGATAAAGGTTGTGGCCTGCTGCTCTCGCTACTCCAGTCCGTCTGTCTCTCTGTCTGCTATGGAGGGAGATAAAGGTTGTGGCCCTGCTGCTCTCGCTACTCCAGTCCGTATGTCTCTCTGTCTGCTATGGAGGGAGATAAAGGTTGTGGCCTGCTGCTCTCGCTACTCCAGTCTGTCTGTCTCTCTGTCTGCTATGGAGGGAGATAAAGGTTGTGGCCCTGCTGCTCTCGCTACTCCAGTCCGTCTGTCTCTCTGTCTGCTATGGAGGGAGATAAAGGTTGTGGCCTGCTGCTCTCGCTACTCCAGTCCGTCTGTCTCTCTGTCTGCTATGGAGGGAGATAAAGGTTGTGGCCCTGCTGCTCTCGCTACTCCAGTCCGTCTGTCTCTCTGTCTGCTATGGAGGGAGATAAAGGTTGTGGCCTGCTGCTCTCGCTACTCCAGTCCGTCTGTCTCTCTGTCTGCTATGGAGGGAGATAAAGGTTGTGGCCTGCTGCTCTCGCTACTCCAGTCCGTCTGTCTCTCTGTCTGCTATGGAGGGAGATAAAGGTTGTGGCCTGCTGCTCTCGCTACTCCAGTCCGTCTGTCTCTCTGTCTGCTATGGAGGGAGATAAAGGTTGTGGCCTGCTGCTCTCGCTAATCCAGTCCGTCTGTCTCTCTGTCTGCTATGGAGGGAGATAAAGGTTGTGGCCTGCTGCTCTCGCTACTCCAGTCCGTCTGTCTCTCTGTCTGCTATGGAGGGAGATAAAGGTTGTGGCCCTGCTGCTCTCGCTACTCCAGTCCGTCTGTCTCTCTGTCTGCTATGGAGGGAGATAAAGGTTGTGGCCCTGCTGCTCTCGCTACTCCAGTCCGTCTGTCTCTCTGTCTGCTATGGAGGGAGATAAAGGTTGTGGCCCTGCTGCTCTCGCTACTCCAGTCCGTCTGTCTCTCTGTCTGCTATGGAGGGAGATAAAGGTTGTGGCCTGCTGCTCTCGCTACTCCAGTCCGTCTGTCTCTCTGTCTGCTATGGAGGGAGATAAAGGTTGTGGCCTGCTGCTCTCGCTACTCCAGTCCGTCTGTCTCTCTGTCTGCTATGGAGGGAGATAAAGGTTGTGGCCTGCTGCTCTCGCTACTCCAGTCCGTCTGTCTCTCTGTCTGCTATGGAGGGAGATAAAGGTTGTGGCCCTGCTGCTCTCGCTACTCCAGTCCGTCTGTCTCTCTGTCTGCTATGGAGGGAGATAAAGGTTGTGGCCCTGCTGCTCTCGCTACTCCAGTCCGTCTGTCTCTCTGTCTGCTATGGAGGGAGATAAAGGTTGTGGCCTGCTGCTCTCGCTACTCCAGTCCGTCTGTCTTTGTCTGCTATGGAGGGAGATACAGGTTGTGGTCCTGCTGCTCTCGCTACTCCAGTCCGTCTTTTCGCTGTCTCCTTTCTGTTGGTCAAAGAGAGAAGGGATTCTTCTCCAGCACATGAGGGTTACAGCTGTGTGTGTGTGTGTGTGTGTGTGTGTGTGTGTGTGTGTGTGTGTGTGTGTGTGTGTGTGTGTGTGTGTGTGTGTGTGTGTGTGTGTATGTGTGTCAAATCAAATTTTATTTGTCACGTGTGGAATACAAAAGGTGTATACTTTACCGTGAAATGCTTTACTCACGAGTCCTTTCCCAACAACACAGAGTTTAAAAGGTGTTTACTTTACCGTGAAATGCTTTACTCACGAGTCCTTTCCCAACAACACAGAGTTTAAAAGGTGTTTACTTTGTGAAATGCTTTACTCACGAGTCCTTTCCCAACAACACAGAGTTTAAAAGGTGTATACTTTACCGTGAAATGCTTTACTCACGAGTCCTTTCCCAACAACACAGAGTTTAAAAGGTGTTTACTTTACCGTGAAATGCTTTACTCACGAGTCCTTTCCCAACAACACAGAGTTTAAAAGGTGTTTACTTTACCGTGAAATGCTTTACTCACGAGTCCTTTCCCAACAACACAGAGTTTAAAAGGTGTTTACTTTACCGTGAAATGCTTTACTCACGAGTCCTTTCCCAACAACACAGAGTTTAAAAGGTGTATACTTTACCGTGAAATGCTTTACTCACGAGTCCTTTCCCAACAACACAGAGTTTAAAAGGTGTTTACTTTACCGTGAAATGCTTTACTCACGAGTCCTTTCCCAACAACACAGAGTTTAAAAGGTGTTTACTTTACCGTGAAATGCTTTACTCACGAGTCCTTTCCCAACAACACAGAGTTTAAAAGGTGTTTACTTTACCGTGAAATGCTTTACTCACAGAGTCCTTTCCCAACAACACAGAGTTTAAAAGGTGTTTACTTTACCGTGAAATGCTTTACTCACGAGTCCTTTCCCAACAACACAGAGTTTAAAAGGTGTTTACTTTACCGTGAAATGCTTTACTCACGAGTCCTTTCCCAACAACACAGAGTTTAAAAGGTGTTTACTTTACCGTGAAATGCTTTACTCACGAGTCCTTTCCCAACAACACAGAGTTTAAAAGGTGTATACTTTACCGTGAAATGCTTTACTCACGAGTCCTTTCCCAACAACACAGAGTTTAAAAGGTGTTTACTTTACCGTGAAATGCTTTACTCACGAGTCCTTTCCCAACAACACAGAGTTTAAAAGGTGTATACTTTACCGTGAAATGCTTTACTCACGAGTCCTTTCCCAACAACACAGAGTTTAAAAGGTGTTTACTTTACCGTGAAATGCTTTACTCACGAGTCCTTTCCCAACAACACAGAGTTTAAAAGGTGTTTACTTTACCGTGAAATGCTTTACTCACGAGTCCTTTCCCAACAACACAGAGTTTAAAAGGTGTATACTTTACCGTGAAATGCTTTACTCACGAGTCCTTTCCCAACAACACAGAGTTTAAAAGTAAAAACATAGTAGCACAATAAATAACAACAACGAGGCTATATAAAGGGTACCAGTACCGAGTCAATATGCAGGGGTACGGGGTAGTTAAGGTAATATGTACATGTAGATAGGGGTAAAAGTGATTAGGCAGTTTGTGTGTGTGTGTGCTTCTGTGTCTATGTGCAAAGTGACCCTAACCCGGAAAACGTACAATACTTTCATGTGAAAATGTTGAAAAATGATCCAAATATTTAATTAAAATACAACTTTTGTTCCTTTGGATGTTTTTCTCTCCACTCCCTCCTCTCCTGAACAGTTTCTTCACGGTGACTGAACTAACACTGGTTTTCTCTGTTTCACTGTTTGGACTTATTCTCTCACGGGTGAACATGGGTGACAAGAGTACTGGTACCGAGTCAATGTGCAGGGGTACCGGTACCGCGTCAATGTGCAGGGGTATGTCCGCGTCAATGTGCAGGGGTACCGGTACCTTGTCAATGTGCAGGGGTACTCTGTACCGAGTCAATGTGCAGGGGTACCACTGAGGTGCAGGGTACCGGTACTGAGTCAATGTGCAGGGGTACCGTACCTTGTCAATGTGCAGGGGTACCGGTACCTTGTCAATGTGCAGGGGTACCGGTACCGAGTCAATGTGCAGGGGTACCGGTACCGAGTCAATGTGCAGGGGTACCGGTACCGCGTCAATGTGCAGGGGTACCGGTACTTTGTCAATGTGCAGGGGTACCGGTACCGAGTCAATGTGCAGGGGTACCGGTACCGAGTCAATGTGCAGGGGTACCGGTACAATAGGGGGGAGTGTGTGTGTGCATGGACATCTGTCCATCCATCTGTCTGTCTATACATGTATTTCCACAAGCCCTGACGTCTGTTTCTTCTTAAAGCTACAGCCTTGGTCTTTGACTCAAAGATAAATGGTTGGTAGCAGTCATTAAGACCCAGGGGGAGTTATCCCAGCCAATCACCATGCTGATGTGGTGCCACAGAGAGCCGGGTCAAACCACCTGGAAACTAATGGCCATTAGGACTTCAACACCGCATCTCATTGTCCTTGTGCCACAGGGGACGAGGATGAACAAGAGCGAGGGAAAGTGTAGGGATGGAACAGGTGGGCGTGTGTGTAAGAGATAATTAAAGAATCTTAACAGTCTATAGAGGAGATTTCTATAGCTCAGTTGGTAAACCATGGTGCTTGCAACGCCAGGGTAGGGTGTTCGATTCCCAGGACCACCTGTATGTAAAATGTGTGCACGCGTGACTGTAATTACATTTGGATTAAAGAGTCTGCTTAATGGTATATATTACCAGACAATTTATCAACCCAGTCTGCCAAATAACATATTCACCGACTACTATTCCATCTCTAGCAGTATAGAGACCAATATTAATCACGTTTGAGCTAATGAACAGTGAACTGTCACCAGTTTAAATCATCATGGAATCACAGTACAGAGGGATACAGAAATGAGCTCACACCCTGCATCTGTGCACCCAGGGGTCCTCGCAGCCTGGCTGGACCCCTCAGTCAGGGTACAAAGCCGTCCAGCACGATGCCGGTCTGTATTCCCCTGTCCGTGTTGACGACCTTGAGGATGACATCACGGGGGAGAGGACATGTTGGGTGTAATTAACGCTGAAAGAACGTCGGGAGTTTACCTTTACACCACCGCGGATTAGCAGTGGATTAAAGAAGGGTGTTTCAAACGGCCGGGGCGATATCCCTGCGTGGGATAGGGACATCCGATCACGCCTGAGGCCTTCTTCTTTCCTTCTCATCCCCCTCTCCTCTCTTCGACCACCTCGACCCTCTCCCGGGGCCCTGACAGATCTCCTTTCATGTTTCTTTTGTTCCCTCCCTTTTTCCTCTCATCCACCGGCCGACTTTCCCTCCCCCCTGCGGTAGATCGATACCGATCACATCGGGCTGATTGTCTCACGCTGAAGATGTCACAGCTCCTGTGAAGTGGAGCCCAGGAGGAGGAGTCTCTGGGCAGAGGATACTGTGACTTCCTGCCCAGAAAAATCAACAGAAAGAGGACAGAGGAGGACAGAGCAGGTAATCACAGTACAGAGGGACAAGCAGAGGACACAGACTGCAGGTTAGACCAGAGGACACAGACTGCAGGTTAGACCAGAGGACACAGGCTGCAGATTAGACCAGAGGACACAGGCTGCAGGTTAGACCAGAGGACACAGACTGCAGTTTAGACCAGAGGACACAGGCTGCAGGTTAGACCAGAGGACACAGACTGCAGTTTAGACCAGAGGACACAGACTGCAGGTTAGACCAGAGGACACAGGCTGCAGGTTAGACCAGAGGACACAGGCTGCAGATTAGACCAGAGGACACAGGCTGCAGGTTAGACCAGAGGACACAGACTGCAGGTTAGACCAGAGGACACAGGCTGCAGGTTAGACCAGAGGACACAGGCTGCAGGTTAGACCAGAGGACACAGGCTGCAGGTTAGACCAGAGGACACAGGCTGCAGGTTAGACCAGAGGACACAGGCTGCAGGTTAGACCAGAGGACACAGGCTGCAGGTTAGACCAGAGGACACAGGCTGCAGGTTAGACCAGAGGACACAGTCTGCAGGTTAGACCAGAGGACACAGTCTGCAGGTTAGACCAGAGGACACAGTCTGCAGATTAGACCAGAGGACACAGGCTGCAGGTTAGACCAGAGGACACAGGCTGCAGGTTAGACCAGAGGACACAGGCTTCAGGTTAGACCAGAGGACACAGGCTGCAGGTTAGACCAGAGGACACAGGCTGCAGGTTAGACCAGAGGACACAGGCTGCAGGTTAGACCAGAGGACACAGGCTGCAGGTTAGACCAGAGGACACAGGCTGCAGGTTAGACCAGAGGACACATGCTGCAGGTTAGACCAGAGGACACAGGCTGCAGGTTAGACCAGAGGACACATGCTGCAGGTTAGACCAGAGGACACAGACTGCAGGTTAGACCAGAGGACACAGGCTGCAGGTTAGACCAGAGGACACATGCTGCAGGTTAGACCAGAGGACACAGGCTGCATGTTAGACCAGAGGACACAGGCTGCATGTTAGACCAGAGGACACAGGCTGCAGGTTAGACCAGAGGACACAGGCTGCAGGTTAGACCAGAGGACACAGACTGCAGGTTAGACCAGAGGACACAGGCTTCAGGTTAGACCAGAGGACACAGGCTGCAGGTTAGACCAGAGGACACAGGCTGCAGGTTAGACCAGAGGACACAGGCTGCAGGTTAGACCAGAGGACACAGACTGCAGGTTAGACCAGAGGACACAGCTCAGAACAAAGCAGAGAAAGAATCCAGAATATTTTGTCCCCGCTCTGCTGACAAGTTTTTTGCTCTGCTCACACAGGTGTAATAAAGGCCTGTTGCACTGATTTGGTTTGGGTGGGAAGTAAATACTTTTATATTGTGATTTATTAGGGGCTGCTGCAGCACAGGACAGGAGCTTTGAGGAGGTTAACAGGACAGGAGCTTTGAGGAGGTTAACAGGACAGGAGCTTTGAGGAGGTTAACAGGACAGGAGCTTTGAGGAGGTTAACAGGACAGGAGCTTTGAGGAGGTTAACAGGACAGGAGCTTTGAGGAGGTTAACAGGACAGGAGCTTTGAGGAGGTTAACAGGACAGGAGCTTTGAGGAGGTTAACAGGACAGGAGCTTTGAGGAGGTTAACAGGACAGGAGCTTTGAGGAGGTTAACAGGACAGGAGCTTTGAGGAGGTTAACAGGACAGGAGCTTTGAGGAGGTTAACAGGACAGGAGCTTTGAGGAGGTTAACAGGACAGGAGCATCGAGGAGGTTAACAGGACAGGAGCTTTGAGGAGGTTAACAGGACAGGAGCTTTGAGGAGGTTAACAGGACAGGAGCTTTGAGGAGGTTAACAGGACAGGAGCATCGAGGAGGTTAACAGGACAGGAGCTTTGAGGAGGTTAACAGGACAGGAGCTTTGAGGAGGTAAACAGGACAGGAGCTTTGAGGAGGTTAACAGGACAGGAGCATCGAGGAGGTTAACAGGACAGGAGCATCGAGGAGGTTAACAGGACAGGAGCATCGAGGAGGTTAACAGGACAGGAGAATTGAGGAATGTTAACAGGACAGGAGCATCGAGGAGGTTAACAGGACAGGAGCATCGAGGAGGTTAACAGGACAGGAGCATCGAGGAGGTTAACAGGACAGGAGCACGAGGAGGTTAACAGGACAGGAGCATTGAGGAAGTTAACAGGACAGGAGAATTGAGGAATGTTAACAGGACAGGAGAATTGAGGAATGTTAACAGGACAGGAGCTTGAGGAGGTTAACAGGACAGGAGCATCGAGGAGGTTAACAGGACAGGAGCATCGAGGAGGTTAACAGGACAGGAGCATTGAGGAAGTTAACAGGACAGGAGAATTGAGGAATGTTAACAGGACAGGAGCATTGAGGAAGTTAACAGGACAGGAGCATTGAGGAATGTTGACAGGACAGGAGCATTGAGGAATGTTGAACAGGACAGGAGCATTGAGGAATGTTAACAGGACAGGAGAATTGAGGAATGTTAACAGGACAGGAGCATTGAGGAATGTTGACAGGACAGGAGCATTGAGGAATATTAACAGGACAGGAGTATTGAAGAATGTTAACAGGACAGGAGCATTGAGGAATGTTGACAGGACAGGAGCATTGAGGAATGTTGACAGGACAGGAGCATTGAGGAATGTTGACAGGACAGGAGCATTGAGGAATGTTGACAGGACAGGAGCATTGAGGAATGTTGACAGGATAGGAGCATTGAGGAATGTTGACAGGACAGGAGCATTGAGGAATGTTGACAGGACAGGAGCATTGAGGAATGTTAACAGGACAGGAGCATTGAGGAATTTAACAGGACATGAGCATTGAGGAATGTTGACAGGACAGGAGAATTGAGGAAGTTAACAGGACAGGAGCATTGAGGAATGTTGACAGGACAGGAGCATTGAGGAATGTTGACAGGACAGGAGCATTGAGGAATGTTGACAGTACAGGAGCATTGAGGAATGTTGACAGGACAGGAGCATTGAGGAATGTTGACAGGACAGGATAATTGAGGAAGTTAACAGGACAGGAGCATTGAGGAATGTTGACAGGAGCATTGAGGAATGTAGACAGGACAGGAGAATTGAGGAAGTTAACAGGACAGGAGCATTGAGGAATGTTGACAGGACAGGAGCATTGAGGAATGTTGACAGGACAGGAGCATTGAGGAATGTTGACAGGACAGGAGCATTGAGGAATGTTGACAGGACAGGAGAATTGAGGAAGTTAACAGGACAGGAGCATTGAGGAATGTTGACAGGACAGGAGCATTGAGGAATGTTGACAGGACAGGAGAATTGAGGAAGTTAACAGGACAGGAGCATTGAGGAATGTTGACAGGACAGGATCATTGAGGAATGTTGACAGGACAGGAGCATTGAGGAATGTTGACAGGACAGGAGCATTGAGGAATGTTGACAGGATAGGAGCATTGAGGAATGTTGACAGGACAGGAGCATTGAGGAATGTTGACAGGACAGGAGCATTGAGGAATGTTAACAGGACAGGAGCATTGAGGAATGTTAACAGGACAGGAGCATTGAGGAATGTTGACAGGACAGGAGCATTGAGGAATGTTGACAGGATAGGAGCATTGAGGAATGTTGACAGGACAGGAGCATTGAGGAATGTTGACAGGACAGGAGCATTGAGGAATGTTAACAGGACAGGATCATTGAGGAATGTTGACAGGACAGGAGCATTGAGGAATGTTGACAGGACAGGAGCATTGAGGAATGTTGACAGGATAGGAGCATTGAGGAATGTTGACAGGACAGGAGCATTGAGGAATGTTGACAGGACAGGAGCATTGAGGAATGTTAACAGGACAGGAGCATTGAGGAATGTTAACAGGACAGGAGCATTGAGGAATGTTGACAGGACAGGAGCATTGAGGAATGTTGACAGGATAGGAGCATTGAGGAATGTTGACAGGACAGGAGCATTGAGGAATGTTGACAGGACAGGAGCATTGAGGAATGTTAACAGGACAGGAGCATTGAGGAATTTTAACAGGACAGGAGCATTGAGGAATGTTGACAGGACAGGAGCATTGAGGAATGTTGACAGGACAGGAGCATTGAGGAATGTTTACAGGACAGGAGCATTGAGGAATGTTGACAGGACAGGAGAATTGAGGAATGTTGACAGGATAGGAGCATTGAGGAATGTTGACAGGATAGGAGCATTGAGGAATGTTAACAGGACAGAAGAATTAAGGAATGTTGACAGGACAAGACAGATCAAAAAACAGCTCAGTGAAATGAAGAGGGAGAACACAGAAAAACAGCCTCCCCAGAAACATAGCTTGTCCCTGCAAACCCTGAAGTTTGAAACCACAGTGAAGTCGTCCAGTTCAGAAGCTTTTTTCCCTGTTTCCCCAGCTGAATCGTGGCCCGAGCACCATTCATCTGAAGTCGTGTGTGGGATATAAATCAATAGTAACACTATGGTCCGTGTCGTTCCTCCAGCCCCCTAAGGTGTGTAATAACCGAGCTCGGCAGCGTAGTCGTTGTATCATGATTATTATTTCTCTAGTTCTGCAGCGTTAATTTTTAAACGCGGGTCGTCCATTGAAGGTTGTAGGAAATCCAATTAGGCATTGATCTGTCGGAAGCGGACCCTGACAAAGCCACATTGTTAAAAGTGGACGGGAAAAAAGCTTTTAAAAAGACAAATAAGGGCGCAGACCTCGTACTGGGTTATGATTATTAAACATAGACCGCTGAACGCGGGTCCTCTGATACCTGTTGGTGGAATGAAAATCCGATGGCGAGCCGCGTCGTTGACTCGGGCAATTCGGGTTTTGGGTCGATTCGTGCAGAGTGCCTACAGTATGCATACACATGAGAGAACACAAGAGTACACACACACACACACACACACACACACACACACACACAGCATCCTCCTCTTTCCACATCTTCTTCTTTCCCAGCAACAACAGCCAAAGCTAGGCCCCCTCAGATTTGTCAGCCCCAGGATTCATTCCCGTCACTTTAACTCGTTAGAGGCCAATGGAATATCATAATATGTTCAGGTAATGTTGCGTACGTCGGGCCGGGTTCGGAGAGAGCGGGCCAAGAGCAGGCCGGCGTTGACAATCAATCAGAGGGCTCTAATGGGTGGTGTCCTCCTCGGAACTGCCTCGTTTGTTGTTTAAAGGGCCCTGTTTTATTGCTGAGGCTCTGGCAAACAGATGGCCGTTCCACAAAGATGATTGTTTTCTCTCTCATTCAGTTTATCCATCTCTCTCTCTGTTTGTTGCCTCTTTCTCTTTCTCTCTCTGCCTCATATTCTCCCAATCCTCTTCTTCAAAAGAAATTAATTTCATTCCCATGTCTATCTCTCTCTCCATCTATACCTCTCTTCCCCTCTATCTCCCTCTTTCTCGCTGAATGCCTCTCTCTCTCTCCCTCCCCCTCTCTATCTCTCTCTCTCTCTCTCTCTCTCTCTCTCTCTCTCTCTCTCTCTCTCTCTCTCAGATTGTGTCGGTTTGAAATAAGTCAACCTTTTCTGACACACAGAGAAGTACTGCAGATGTCTGATTAAATGAGGGGCCTCAGGCCTGGGACTTCTGTTATGTATTGTAAAGTAAGCAAGGAAAGTAGCAAAGTTATAGGGGAAGTCTGCAATTGCTACATCGATTTGGGGACATATAAATGAATATTATATGCCCACTGATTCCTACCATATCAGAACACAAAATATGAACTTGTTGTATTTCAATGTTTGTAAACAAAATAAATGAAAAAGAAACACTGTGTAGTGTCAAAACATGGTTAAAACTATATATTTGTTTTACATCATGGATGGTCAGTCCTTGCATCCATACCTCTGTCTATGAATTTGAGTGGTTCGATTTCTCTAGGCCCATCCCTCAGCTATTTACTGACACAGTGGTGGGGAAAAGGCTTTGTTATTGTTTCAACTGCTGATTGACACTTTAAAGGGTTTCATATTATGGAAGCCATGTGATAGTTCATATTATGGAAGCCATGTGATAGTTCATATTATGGAAGCCATGTGATAGTTCATATTATGGAAGCCATGTGATAGTTCATATTATGGAAGCCATGTGATAGTTCATATTATGGAAGCCATGTGATAGTTCATATTATGGAAGCCATGTGATAGTTCATATTATGGAAGCCATGTGATAGTTCATATTATGGAAGCCATGTGATAGTTCATATAATGGAAGCCATGTGATAGTTCATATAATGGAAGCCATGTGATAGCTCATATAATGGAAGGCATGTGATAGCTCATATTATGGAAGGCATGTGATAGCTCATATTATGGAAGGCATGTGATAGCTCATATAATGGAAGGCATGTGATAGCTCATATTATGGAAGGCATGTGATAGCTCATATTATGGAAGGCATGTGATAGTTCATATAATGGAAGGCATGTGATAGCTCATATTATGGAAGGCATGTGATAGCTCATATTATGGAAGGCATGTGATAGCTCATATAATGGAAGGCATGTGATAGCTCATATTATGGAAGGCATGTGATAGCTCATATAATGGAAGGCATGTGATAGTTCATATTATGGAAGGCATGTGATAGTTCATATTATGGAAGCCATGTGATAGTTCATATAATGGAGGCCATGTGATAGTTCATATTATGGAAGGCATGTGATAGTTCATATAATGGAAGGCATGTGATAGTTCATATTATGGAAGCCATGTGATAGTTCATATAATGGAAGCCATGTGATAGTTCATATAATGGAAGCCATGTGATAGTTCATAAAATGGAAGCCATGTGATAGTTCATATTATGGAAGCCATGTGATAGTTCATATTATGGAAGCCATGTGATAGTTCATATTATGGAAGGCATGTGATAGTTCATATAATGGAAGCCATGTGATAGTTCATATTATGGAAGCCATGTGATAGTTCATATTATGGAAGCCATGTGATAGTTCATATTATGGAAGGCATGTGATAGCTCATATTATGGAAGCCATGTGATAGTTCATATTATGGAAGGCATGTGATAGTTCATATTATGGAAGGCATGTGATAGTTCATATTATGGAAGGCATGTGATAGTTCATATAATGGAAGCCATGTGATAGTTCATATTATGGAAGCCATGTGATAGTTCATATTATGGAAGGCATGTGATAGTTCATATTATGGAAGGCATGTGATAGCTCATATAATGGAAGCCATGTGATAGTTCATATTATGGAAGCCATGTGATAGTTCATATTATGGAAGCCATGTGATAGTTCATATAATGGAAGCCATGTGATAGTTCATATAATGGAAGCCATGTGATAGTTCATATAATGGAAGCCATGTGATAGTTCATATAATGGAAGGCATGTGATAGTTCATATAATGAAAGCCATGTGATAGTTCATATAATGGAAGCCATGTGATAGTTCATATAATGGAAGCCATGTGATAGTTCATATAATGGAAGCCATGTGATAGTTCATATTATGGAAGACATGTGATAGTTCATATAATGGAAGCCATGTGATAGCTCATATTATGGAAGGCATGTGATAGTTCATATAATGGAAGCCATGTGATAGTTCATATAATGGAAGCCATGTGATAGTTCATATAATGGAAGCCATGTGATAGTTCATATAATGGAAGCCATGTGATAGTTCATATTATGGAAGCCATGTGATAGTTCATATAATGGAAGCCATGTGATAGTTCATATAATGGAAGCCATGTGATAGTTCATATAATGGAAGCCATTTGATAGTTCATATAATGGAAGCCATGTGATAGTTCATATAATGGAAGCCATGTGATAGTTCATATAATGGAAGCCATGTGATAGTTCATATAATGGAAGCCATGTGATAGTTCATATAATGGAAGCCATGTGATAGTTCATATAATGGAAGCCATGTGATAGTTCATATAATGGAAGCCATGTGATAGTTCATATAATGGAAGCCATGTGATAGCTCAATGCTATGTTGTGGAAAACAACATTATGACTGACTATCGCTGCCACATGTATTTACAGTAATGGACCAAAACTATTAGAATGTGATCTTGCTCTTTTTAAACAGCTCTTCTCGTCCCAGTCCACACACACGTGGGATCATCATATGATTCGTCTGTTTCTTTGGGGTTTCAGATGTCATTGTGTGAGTGGCCGTGTGTCGCTGCTACGGTCAGGATGTGTGGCCAATTTGCATGACTTGTTTTATGCATTTCCATTACCGTACCAAGTTCTTCCCATTTCTTTTCTGATGAGAATCTTGAGAGAAATATGGTCTGTTTTCTGCTCTCCAGCCAACTCCTTATGGAATTGTCATGCTTGACAATCACAATGGATAACACTCTTAGATAAAAAGGGCTACATGCTTGCTTCATATATGGCACCTCTTAAGGTTCTATATAGATATGAAATTGGTTCCATATAGAACCCTATATGGAATAAAAAGGGCTCTATATGGAACCAATTTTGGTTCAGTGAAGAAGAACCCCTGGAGTTCTGATCAAAGGACCCTACAAAAGGGTTCTACATAGAACCTATAGGTGTGCCATTTATAAAGCAAGCCTTTTTGGTTCTATCCAGAACCTTTTTTAGTGTAGGCAAAAGCACAATCAGATCTGGGATCAGGCTGTATGGTATTAAACAAGGTGACTCTGGTCATGACTCATTCACCTCAGCCCAGCTAGCGATGACGGACAGGCCTGGTGTGAGCATGCTCAGTGTGTCCCGGTGCCGCTCTGCTGTGCTTCTCTCTGTTCTGTTTGGCAAGCGGCTGTCCACAGTGACTGACAGTCTACCAACAAGGCCATGGGCACAGTGCAGGGTACACACATACACACGCAACTAGACAAGCAGACACACACATACACACGCAACTAGACAAGCAGACACACACACACACACACACACAGTTGCACGTAAACACGCACACTCACACAGGCACACACACAGGTGCACGTAGACACACACACACACACACACACAGGCACACACACACACAGGCACACACACCTCTGCCTCACACACAGAGACGGACAGCGCTCAGATAGCAGCCCCTCCACGTCAACGTGAGCGGTTTGCCCACCAGACAAACGTTCCAGTCGGTTTGGTATTCAGGTCAGATGAAAGACGGGCTGAGCTGGACAGGCCTGGACACGCAGGCCGGTAGACTTGGACAGTAAGTCACTACTCAGACACACGGTCATCTGTCACTCTGCTCAGGGCACAGCAGAATGGATGGAGGGTCACATCCAGGACCACTATAGCAGGCGCTGTCAGAGGAAGGCCCGAAAAATGTTCAGACAGCACCATTGTTTTTGACTCATCACATACACTGCTGCTACTGTTTATTATCTATCCTGTTGCCTCATCACATACACTGCTGCTACTGTTTATTATCTATCCTGTTGCCTCATCACATACACTGCTGCTACTGTTTATTATCTATCCTGTTGCCTAGTCACTTCATTCCCAATTACAGTTTTTTTAATTGCTAACAAGCATCGGTCAATACTGAAGCCACATTTTCAAAACTCTTCACACAGTCTGTATTACCAACATGCATCCTGGCCAAACAGTTGATCTCACCTCCAAAACTCACTCCAAAACACTTCATACATGTCTCAAAATAAGCTTGTTAGACCAGAACACGGGCAACAATTCTCACTCAGAAAGCACCATTGTCACTCATAACACACGGATCTACAAAACACTAACAACAGGGAACATTACATAAATTATTGATTTTTCACATAAATCAGAATTTCATTATAGAATAAGAATAATACCTTTTAATTTTATTGACTGTACTAAAGTATATGTAACAAGAATGAATCAGAAATACAGCAATTTGCTTCAATAGCTTTTATTTTTTTCTATATCTTTGCATATAGTAATTTACTTGTGAAAAATTAATTCCTAAAATTCCAGGTCTGCAATAATAATGACATAAAAATATCAACAACATATATAATATAACACTCATACTGTACAGTACTGTGAGGGTTCTAGTTCTCATCAGCATGTATAATATAACAGTCATACTGTACAGTACTGTGAGGGTTCTAGTTCTCATCAGCATGTATAATATAACAGTCATACTGTACAGTACTGTGAGGGTTCTAGTTCTCATCAGCATGTATAATATAACAGTCATAC
>NC_088413.1:18071131-18083778 GCF_034236695.1 Oncorhynchus nerka | reverse complement strand
TAAGGCCGTTTTGTTTTCTACATTTGCAAACATTTCTAAACCTGTTTTCGCTTTGTCATTATGGGCTATTGTGTGTGTAGATTGAGGACTTAAAAAAAAAAAAGTGATCCGTTTTAGAATAAGGCTGTAATGTAACAAAATGTGGAGAAAGTCGAGGGGTCGGAATACTTTCCGAATGCAGTGTATTGGCGCAGGTGTTGGTCTCAGGCCGGCAAACTGCCAATATATCTTCCAAACACTGGCTTCGATGGCATCACTTTTATACAACTAGTTACCAACATATTGATTGACGTTTTCATTTACAATTTTTTAAATGTATATATTTATATTAGTTCATCCTTCCACAAGATCCATTCCCGACACAAATCTAGGTTCATTCTGTCGGTCCGGTGGCTGGAGACGAGGCCCAGTCGTTCAGTCTTTTTGTTCTGTGTCTATGGACGAGGCCCAGTCGTTCTGTGTCTATGGACGAGGCCCAGTCGTTCTGTGTCTATGGACGAGGCCCAGTCGTTCTGTGTCTATGGACGAGGCCCAGTCGTTCTGTGTCTATGGACGAGGCCCAGTCGTTCTGTGTCTATGGACGAGGCCCAGTCGTTCTGTGTCTATGGACGAGGCCCAGTCGTTCTGTGTATATGGACGAGGCCCAGTCGTTCTGTGTCTATGGACGAGGCCCAGTCGTTCTGTGTCTATGGACGAGGCCCAGTCGTTCTGTGTCTATGGACGAGGCCCAGTCGTTCTTTCTAAATGTTCCATTGCCATACTGGCGGGCAACTGTCTTATCCCTTGCTCTCTAACTAGCCAACTACGGCTAACTTAGTCACGTCAAAAAGTGCTGCCAGAATAACAACAGTATTTGCATTTGCATTAAGCTGTTTTCTAGTGCCATTTATTTGGATACATCCATAACAATGAGCTAATTGTTATGCAGATGAGTGAGGACCCAACAGCGATTCAACAGAAACAGTCTTTTAATGTCCAAACAGGGAAAACATAAATCCTCTATCTTTGCAGGAGAGTCCTCCTTCTAGTAGTAGAGGAGAATTGCAGGGCTAGCGGCAACAGACTGCAGGTCCCTCAGGGTAGGCGCGGGCCGTAGAGGACAGAGACACCTGCTCACACGTAGCATCTAATAAAGAGGCAGATTACGACAGGACGGGACAAGGGCAAAGCAAACAAGAATCCGACAAGGACAGAAGCAGAAACAGAGAGAGAAATAGAGACTTAATCAGAGGGCAAAAGAGGGGACAGGTGTGAGAGAGTAAACGAGGTCGTTAGGAGAATGAGGAACAGCTGGGAGCAGGAACGGAACGATAGAGAGAGAGAGAGAGTAACCAATACGACCAGCAGGGGGAAACGAAGAGAAGGGAAAGCACAGGGACAAGACATAACATGACACTAATGATGTGCTGTTTCACCAGGCATAGAATATGTCCTCATCAGGACACTGTTGTTCAGAGGAGCTAGCCAACAACACAGCTAACACAATCACTTCAAACTGAAGCTGGAAAGACTACAAACTAGCTGCACTTTTGTTTCATTTGACATGTTTTCTATTGATGTTTCTATCGATTTAAAAATTAGGCTGATTCGTGATTTCGACTGGCTGAGAAATGCTGCCTTTCATCCCGACTCACGAGACGGTCATTACTATCGGTGTATCTGAGGGGTGATAGAGACTGGTTTTTACACCACCATTTAACTGTTATCTGTAGGAGAAAGGTATACAGGAAGCTTGGAATGTGTTGAGTGCAGGGAAGCGATCACATGTGGCTAGTGTTGATAAGGAGAGAGAGCCATGGATTCGTGATTAGGGGAGGTTGAGGTCAGGTCACGTTAAGGGAGGAATAAAAGTTAATGGCCCGTATCTCTTAGTGTCCTGCTTAGCATGTTTGTACAGATGTGTAGGAGGAGACTCAGCCCAGGAGGAAGGGTTAAATGTTAGTGCTTGTCTGAATGTTTGTTTGTTTTGTCTTAATACACCTGGATTGACCCTCTGGGAGAAAGAACTTGGTTAAGGTTTCATAGTGTAAGTTGAGTGTTTGACTCAACTAGAACCTGACACTCTGGGGCAGCTGGAGATTGAATTTGTGGATCTTGAAGCAAAGTTGCAAATGTCGGACAGACCGCAGGGTTTATACACATCTCCACTGTTGGAAACTACATGGTAGTCCAAAAGGAATGAGAATGTCGAGATGCTTTTTATAGTGGACAAGAAGCTTATAAATTGCCTGGCTGGGCTGATGAGTGGATTGCGCAGTCAGATGGAACACCTTCCGGAGACACCTGAAACCCCACCTCTTTAAGGAATACCTAGGATAGGATAAAGTAATCCTTCTCACCCCCCCCCCCTTAAAAGACCTAGATGCACTATTGTAAAGTGGCTGTTCCACTGGATGTCATAAGGTGAAAGCACCAATTTGTAAGTCGCTCTGGATAAGAGCGTCTGCTAAATGACTTAAATGTAAATGTAAATAGCCATTTTAACGTCATAGATTTAGCGGTGGTAATTTGTGGAACAGACACTGGCTGGAATGCGGTTTAAACCAATCATGGGGCCAACGCTGCTAAATAGTTGCCCTCAATCCCCCACAAACATTATCAGCGGCAAAGAGGTCCTCTAAAATTTGCTGTCGGTGACAGCGGTTGGTCACAGCCTCTATAATTCTGTATTGTGATGCTTGGCCTGGTATCACATCGTTGGTAAAATGTTGGTTTTGTGACAACCTCATTGTAAGAAAATGTCTATTTTCAGACTTGACTCAGATTATTCTCTTTTCTCCCCCTCCCCAGTTTGCACCCTTGGTACAGCCCTCACACAGCTAAATGCCGTAGTGAAGACTCCTCATATCAGTGGTCAATGCCAAGTTATTAAACCTTGTCTAAGTTGTTAGGTTGTAATTCTCAGAGTAAAACACTCACCGGACATTATGAAAGCTTAACCAAGTTTAATACAGCTGCATTAGGCAAAGAATCACAACTAGCACCTATATTCAACTCTTCTTCCTAGGCTGTCTCCCCCCTACTCACCCGAACAAACATCAGTCTTTACTGGGCAGGACACGAGTGATACGGGCCATAAACTTTGATTTCTCCCTTACCGTGACCTGACCTAACACCCCCGAACACAACATTAAACAAAACTATAAACACACATACAGTACAACAATCAGGCTCTGATCAGGCCCTACACCCAAACAAGGGCACTGCGTTCATCCACCTCTGGCCTGCTCGCCTCCCTACCACTGAGGAAGTACAGTTCCCGCGCAGCCCAGTCAAAACTGTTCGCTGCTCTGGCCCCCCAATGGTGGAACAAACTCCCTCACGACGCCAGGACAGCGGAGTCAATCACCACCTTCCGGAGACACCTGAAACCCCACCTCTTTCAGGAATACCTAGGATAGGATAAAGTAATCCTTCTCACCCCCCTTAAAAGATTTAGATGCACTATTGTAAAGTGGCTGTTCCACTGGATGTCTTAAGGTGAACGCACCAATTTGTAAGTCGCTCTGGATAAGAGCGTCTGCTAAATGACTTAAATGTAAATGTAAATGTAAATGTTTATTATCTATCCTGTTGCCTCATCACATACACTGCTGCTACTGTTTATTATCTATCCTGTTGCCTCATCACATACACTGCTGCTACTGTTTATTATCTATCCTGTTGCCTCATCACATACACTGCTGCTACTGTTTATTATCTATCCTGTTGCCTCATCACATACACTGCTGCTACTGTTTATTATCTATCCTGTTGCCTCATCACATACACTGCTGCTACTGTTTATTATCTATCCTGTTGCCTAGTCACTTCATTCCCAATTACAGTTTTTTTAATTGCTAACAAGCATCGGTCAATACTGAAGCCACTTTTTCAAAACTCTTCACACAGTCTGTATTAACAACATGCATCCTGGCCAAACAGTTGATCTCACCTCCAAAACTCACTCAAACCACCAAAACATTTCATACATGTCTCAAAATAAGCTTGTTCGACCATAACACGGGCAACAATTCTCACTCAGAAAGCACCATTGTCACTCATAACACACGGATCTACAAAACACTAACACCAGGGAACATTACATAAATTATTGATTTTTCACATAAATCAGAATTTCATTGTAGAGTAAGAATAACACACCTTATTGACTGTACTAAAGTATATGTAACAAGAATTAATCAGAAATACAGCAATTTGCTTCAATTGCTTTTATTTTTTCTATATCTTTGCATATAGTAATTTACTTGTGAAAAATAAATTCCTAAAATTCCAGGTCTGCAATAATAATGACATAAAAACATCAACAACATGTATAATATAACACTCATACTGTATAGTACTGTGAGGGTTCTAGTTCTCATCAGCATGTATAGTATAACACTCATACTGTACAGTACTGTGAGGGTTCTAGTTCTCATCAACATGTATAATATAACACTCCTACTGTACAGTACTGTGAGGGTTCTAGTTCTCATCAGCATGTATAGTATAACACTCATACTGTACAGTACTGTGAGGGTTCTAGTTCTCATCAACATGTATAGTATAACACTCATACTGCACGGTACTGTGAGGGTTCTAGTTCTCATCAACATGTATAGTATAATCACTCATACTGTACGGTACTGTGAGGGTTCTAGTTCTCATCAACATGTATAGTATAACACTCATACTGCACGGTACTGTGAGGGTTCTAGTTCTCATCAACATGTATAGTATAATCACTCATACTGCACGGTACTGTGAGGGTTCTAGTTCTCATCAACATGTATAGTATAATCACTCATAATGTACAGTACTGTGAGGGTTCTAGTTCTCATCAACATGTATAGTATAACACTCATACTGCACGGTACTGTGAGGGTTCTAGTTCTCATCAACATGTATAGTATAATCACTCATACTATACAGTACTGTGAGGGTTCTAGTTCTCATCAATATGTATAGTATAATCACTCATACTGTACAGTACTGTGAGGGTTCTAGTTCTCATCAACATGTATAGTATAACACTCATACTGTACAGTACTGTGAGGGTTCTAGTTCTCATCAACATGTCTAGTATAACACTCATACTGCACGGTACTGTGAGGGTTCTAGTTCTCATCGACATGTATAGTATAATCACTCATACTGTACAGTACTGTGAGGGTTCTAGTTCTCATCAACATGTATAGTATAACACTCATACTGTACAGTACTGTGAGGGTTCTAGTTCTCATCAACATGTCTAGTATAACACTCATACTGCACGGTACTGTGAGGGTTCTAGTTCTCATCAACATGTATAATATAACACTCCTACTGTACAGTACTGTGAGGGTTCTAGTTCTCATCAACATGTATAATATAACACTCATACTGTACAGTACTGTGAGGGTTCTAGTTCTCATCAACATGTATAATATAACACTCCTACTGCACGGTACTGTGAGGGTTCTAGTTCTCATCAGCATGTATAATATAACACTCCTACTGTACAGTACTGTGAGGGTTCTAGTTCTCTTCAGCATGTATAGTATAACACTCATACTGCATGGTACTGTGAGGGTTCTAGTTCTCCCTCTCTCCTGCATTTGACCACAAGTTCTCATCAACATCACATCTTATGTCTTCTCTGGCGATGCATCTTGGAAAGTATCTTCTGGAATGTCTAAAACCAACCTTAGCAGACTTCAGGAGAAGTGTCTCCACACCCTGCCAGTCTTCAGGAGAAGTGTCTCCACACCCTGTCAGTCTTCAGGAGAAGTGTCTCCACACCCTGCCAGTCTTCAGGAGAAGTGTCTCCACACCCTGCCAGTCTTCAGGAGAAGTGTCTCCACACCCTGGCAGTCTTCAGGAGAAGTGTCTCTACACCCTGTCAGTCTTCAGGAGAAGTGTCTCCACACCCTGGCAGTCTTCAGGAGAAGTGTCTCCACACCCTGTCAGTCTTCAGGAGAAGTGTCTCCACACCCTGGCAGTCTTCAGGAGAAGTGTCTCCACACCCTGTCAGTCTTCAGGAGAAGTGTCTCTACACCCTGTCAGTCTTCAGGAGAAGTGTCTCCACACCCTACCAGTCTTCAGGAGAAGTGTCTCCACACCCTGTCAATCTTCAGGAGAAGTGTCTCCACACCCTGTCAGTCTTCAGGAGAAGTGTCTCCACACCCTGGCAGTCTTCAGGAGAAGTGTCTCCACACCCTGGCAGTCTTCAGGAGAAGTGTCTCTACTCCCTGTCAGTCTTCAGGTCAGTCTTCAGGAGAAGTGTCTCCACACCCTGCCAGTCTTCAGGAGAAGTGTCTCTACACCCTGTCAGTCTTCAGGAGAAGTTTATCCACGCCCTGCCAGTCTTCAGGAGAAGTGTCTCCACGCCCTGTCAGTCTTCAGGAGAAGTGTCTCTACACCCTGTCAGTCTTCAGGTCAGTCTTCAGGAGAAGTGTCTCCACACCCTGCCAGTCTTCAGGAGAAGTGTCTCTACACCCTGTCAGTCTTCAGGAGAAGTTTATCCACGCCCTGCCAGTCTTCAGGATAAGTGTCTCTACACCCTGGCAGTCTTCAGGAGAAGTGTCTCTACACCCTGGCAGTCTTCAGGAGAAGTATCTCTACACCCTGGCAGTCTTCAGGAGAAGTGTCTCCACACCCTGCCAGTCTTCAGGAGAAGTGTCTCCACACCCTGCCAGTCTTCAGGAGAAGTGTCTCCACACCCTGCCGGTCTTCAGGAGAAGTGTCTCCACACCCTGTCGGTCTTCAGGAGAAGTGTCTCCATACCCTGGCAGTCTTCAGGAGAAGTGTCTCCACACCCTGGCAGTCTTCAGGAGAAGTGTCTCTACACCCTGCCAGTCTTCAGGAGAAGTGTCTCCACACCCTGTCAGTCTTCAGGAGAAGTGTCTCCACACCCTGCCAGTCTTCAGGAGAAGTGTCTCCACACCCTGTCAGTCTTCAGGAGAAGTTTATCCACGCCCTGCCAGTCTTCAGGAGAAGTGTCTCCACGCCCTGTCAGTCTTCAGGAGAAGTGTCTCCACGCCCTGTCAGTCTTCAGGAGAAGTGTCTCTACACCCTGGCAGTCTTCAGGATAAGTGTCTCTACGCCCTGGCAGTCTTCAGGAGAAGTGTCTCTACACCATGGCAGTCTTCAGGAGAAGTATCTCTACACCCTGGCAGTCTTCAGGAGAAGTGTCTCCACACCCTGCCAGTCTTCAGGAGAAGTGTCTCCACACCCTGGCAGTCTTCAGGAGAAGTGTCTCCACACCCTGGCAGTCTTCAGGAGAAGTGTCTCCACACCCTGACAGTCTTCAGGAGAAGTGTCTCCACACCCTGCTAGTCTTCAGGAGAAGTGTCTCCACACCCTGCCAGTCTTCAGGAGAAGTGTGTCCACACCCTGCCAGTCTTCAGGAGAAGTGTCTCCACACCCTGCCAGTCTTCAGGAGAAGTGTCTCCACACCCTGCCAGTCTTCAGGAGAAGTGTCTCCACACCCTGCCAGTCTTCAGGAGAAGTGTCTCCACACCCTGGCAGTCTTCAGGAGAAGTGTCTCCACACCCTGCCAGTCTTCAGGAGAAGTGTCTCCACACCCTGGCAGTCTTCAGGAGAAGTGTCTCCACACCCTGGCAGTCTTCAGGAGAAGTGTCTCCACACCCTGACAGTCTTCAGGAGAAGTGTCTCCACACCCTGCTAGTCTTCAGGAGAAGTGTCTCCACACCCTGCCAGTCTTCAGGAGAAGTGTGTCCACACCCTGCCAGTCTTCAGGAGAAGTGTCTCCACACCCTGCCAGTCTTCAGGAGAAGTGTCTCCACACCCTGCCAGTCTTCAGGAGAAGTGTATCCACACCCTGGCAGTCTTCAGGAGAAGTGTCTCCACACCCTGGCAGTCTTCAGGAGAAGTGTCTCTACACCCTGCCAGTCTTCAGGAGAAGTGTCTCCACACCCTGTCAGTCTTCAGGAGAAGTGTCTCCACACCCCGCATTCATGGCTTCCAGTAAGGACATCTGGTCATGTGGATGGTGATCATAAACCTTCCACCTCCATGCAGATAAAACCTATGGGGTTTAGGAAGGGGGGGTATGGAGGCAGGAATAGTACTGACATCCTGGGATGTGCAGCAAGCCAGTCTGACTGCAGCAGAGTGGTGGAATGCCACATGATCCCACACAACAACGACGGTAGGGGAGTTTCTGGCCCCTCTCTCCTCCGCTGATACAAGTTGATTATGCAGCTCATCCAGAAAATAACTGAGCCTCTCTGTATTGTAGGGGCCAATGAGTGGTTTGTGTAACAGCAAACCATCCTTGGACAGTGCTGCACACATTGTGATGTTAACTCCTCTCTGGCCTGGGACATCCACTCTCTGTTCAATCACATTTCTTCCCCTGCGGCGTGTTTTTGCCAGGTTGAATCCAGCTTCATCCACAAAGTTGAATGTATGTGCAGTTTACTCTCTAAAATACAGTAAATCCATAGTTTTACAGCAGTTTTAATTATGCACAGCTGTGTATGTACCCTGTTGGGTTATTGAACAGATATCTTACCTGGACATATTGATACCGGACTTCTTTCACACATTCACCGTTTCTCTCAAAGTGTACAACTCCTCCCTCCTTATTTTATGTTTCTCTAGGACTCTGGCAATTGTTGTTGTGCTGACCGTATTCACATTCCCAAAAGTGAAATTGTCTGCCAGCACTCTGTCCTGAGTTTCCCACAGTTTAATTGCATTGTTGCCAATTACCATGTCAATAATGGCAATTTTCTGCACATCTGATAATATTCTGCCTCTCGCTCCTGTGGGAGGCAACATTTGGATCCTACTGAAAAACATAAACCAATGTCAGTACATGTAAAAATGTGAACATACTGTATTGTACTGTAATATGAAGTTCAATTATCATTGAAGGATGCACATCTCACTGGGAAATTCATACTATTGATGAAACTGTTGAATGCTGCAGATTTGGTAGCACCCTTCAACGGGCCTCTCTCAAAGAGAGACCATGGTTTACAACATGGTCAATAATTGTGGCCCTAGTCTCATCAGAGACCACCGCTCTTGGTCTTCCTCTCCTTTGTCCTCCACACATTATCCCTCTCCCTGCCACTCTTCTATCCCCACCAACCTGTCTCCCTCTCCCTGCCACTCTTCTCTCCCCACCAACCTGTCTCCCTCTCCCTGCCACTCTTCTATCCCCACCAACCTGTCTCCCTCTCCCTGCCACTCTTCTTTCCCCACCAACCTGTCTCCCTCTCCCTGCCACTCTTCTCTCCCCACCAACCTGTCTCCCTCTCCCTGCCACTTCTATCCCCACCAACCTGTCTCCCTCTCCCTGCCACTCTTCTATCCCCACCAACCTGTCTCCCTCTCCCTGCCACTCTTCTTTCCCCACCAACCTGTCTCCCTCTCCCTGCCACTCCCTGCCACTCTTCTATCCCCACCAACCTGTCTCCCTCTCCCTGTCACTCTTCTATCCCCACCAACCTGTCTCCCTCTCCTGTCACTCTTCTATCCCCACCAACCTGTCTCCCCTCTCCCTGCCACTCTTCTATCCCCACCAACCTGTCTCCCTCTCCCTGTCACTCTTCTATCCCCACCAACCTGTCTCCCTCTCCTGTCACTCTTCTATCCCCACCAACCTGTCTCCCTCTCCCTGCCACTCTTCTATCCCCACCAACCTGTCTCCCTCTCCCTGTCACTCTTCTATCCCCACCAACCTGTCTCCCTCTCCCTGTCACTCTTCTATCCCCACCAACCTGTCTCCCTCTCCCTGCCACTCTTCTATCCCCACCAACCTGTCTCCCTCTCCCTGTCACTCTTCTCCCCACCAACCTGTCTCCCTCTCCCTGTCACTCTTCTATCCCCACCAACCTGTCTCCCTCTCCCTGCCACTCTTCTATCCCCACCAACCTGTCTCCCTCTCCTGCCACTCTTCTCCTCCCCCACCAACCTGTCTCCCTCTCCCTGCCACTCTTCTTTCCTCACCAACCTGTCTCCTCTCCTGCCCACTCTTCTATCCCCACCGACATGTCTCCTCTCCCTGCCACTCTTCTCTCCCCACCAACCTGTCTCCCTCTCCCTGCCACTCTTCTCTCCCCACCAACCTGTCTCCCTCTCCCTGCCACTCTTCTTTCCCCACCAACCTGTCTCCCTCTCCCTGCCACTCTTCTTTCCCCACCAACCTGTCTCCTCTCCCTGCCACTCTTCTATCCCCACCAACCTGTCTCCCTCTCCCTGCCACTCTTCTATCCCCACCGACCTGTCTCCCTCTCCCTGCCACTCTTCTATCCCCACCGACCTGTCTCCCTCTCCCTGCCACTCTTCTATCCCCACCAACCTGTCTCCCTCTCCCTGCCACTCTTCTTTAACCACCAACCTGTCTTCCTCTCCCTGCCACTCTTCTTTCCCCACCAACCTGTCTCCCTCTCCCTGCCACTCTTCTATCCCCACCAACCTGTCTCCCTCTCCCTGCCACTCTTCTATCCCCACCAACCTGTCTCCCTCTCCCTGCCACTCTTCTCTCCCCACCAACCTGTCTTCCTCTCCCTGCCACTCTTCTTTCCCCACCAACCTGTCTTCCTCTCCCTGCCACTCTTCTTTCCCCACCAACCTGTCTTCCTCTCCCTGCCACTCTTCTTTCCCCACCAACCTGTCTTCCTCTCCCTGCCACTCTTCTTTCCCCACCAACCTGTCTTCCTCTCCTGCCACTCTTCTATCCCCACCAACCTGTCTTCCTCTCCCTGCCACTCTTCTTTCCCCACCAACCTGTCTTCCTCTCCCTGACACTCTTCTTTCCCCACCAACCTGTCTCCCTCTCCCTGCCACTCTTCTCCCCACCAACCTGTCTCCCTCTCCTGCCACTCTTCTATCCCCACCAACCTGTCTCCCTCTCCCTGCCACTCTTCTCTCCCCACCAACCTGTCTCCCTCTCCCTGCCACTCTTCTATCCCCACCAACCTGTCTCCCTCTCCTTGCCACTCTTCTATCCCCACCAACCTGTCTCCCTCTCCCTGCCACTCTTCTCTCCCCACCAACCTGTCTCCCCCTCCCTGCCACTCTTCTATCCCCACCAACCTGTCTCCCTCTCCCTGCCACTCTTCTATCCCCACCAACCTGTCTCCCTCTCCCTGCCACTCTTCTATCCCCAACAACCTGTCTCCCTCTCCCTGCCACTCTTCTATCCCCACCAACCTGTCTTCCTTGATCCATGTTTCCAAAACAAATCATTCCGATGTCGTCCTCTTTTGTCTGTTTGGTAACAAGAATAAAAACAGGACACTTGGGTCCTTTCAGCTGAAACTGCAATCAGGTATGTTTAGAATTATTAAATATTCTGCTGAGATTTTCTATATGTTTCAATCTGCTTACTGCAGAAATGCACGGCATTTGCCGTCATTCTGTTTTGAATGTGTTTTTAACCGTTTTGGAAACAGTCTGTTAGCATTTGAAAACATGTTCTGCAAATATATAGTTTAACAGGTGGTGGAGTATGAATGAGAAAATATACAGTGGGGCAAAAAAGTATTTAGTCAGCCACCAATTGTGGACAGGTGTCTTTTATACTGATAACAAGTTCAAACAGGTGCCATTAATACAGGTTAATGAGTGGAGGACAGAGGAGCCTCTTAAAGAAGAAGTTACAGGTCTGTGAGAGCCAGAAATCTTGCTTGTTTGTAGGTGACCAAATACTTATTTTCCACCATAATTTGCAAATAAATTCATTAAAAATGTGATTTTCTGGATTTTTTTTCTCATTTTGTCTGTCATAGTTGAAGTGTACCTATGATGAAAATTACAGGCCTCTCTCATCTTTTTAAGTGGGAGAACTTGCACAATTGGTGGCTGACTAAATACTTTTTTGCCCCACTATATATATTTTTTGGGGGGGGGATTTCGGAGAATGTGGTCATTGATGCATTTTGTGTGAAAGCAATGAAAAAGGAATCACAGTTTGGTCCACATACACTTCTGTTTCGCTGACTGTGTGAAGAGATTTGACAATGTCAATTGAATGAAAAAAACTGTAACATGGACTCGGTACTGGTACCCCGTGTATATAGCCCGTGTATATATAGTGTATATATCGTTACTCATTGTGGATCTATTATTACTTTTATTATTAGGAGTCTTACTTTTCTACCTTTTCTATTTCTGCATTGTTGGGAGCACGTCTCATTAGTAAGCATTTCACTCTTAGTGAAAGCATTCACACTTCTACCAAGCAAGTGACGAAACATTTGGTTTGGGACTAATAGATTCAACTTAATTAAGTTTATTTAATTTATAATGTAATAGATTCAACCTAATTAAGTTTATTTAATTTATAATGTAATAGATTCAACTTAATTAAGTTTATTTAATTTATAATGTAATAGATTCAACTTAATTAAGTTTATTTAATTTATCATGGAATAGATTCAACTTAATTAAGTTTATTTAATTTATAATGTAATAGATTCAACTTAATGACGTTGATTTAATTTATAATGGAATAGATTCAACTTAATGACGTTGATTTAATTTATAATGGAATAGATTCAACTTAATGATGTTGATTTAATTTATAATGGAATAGATTCAACTTAATGACGTTGATTTAATTTATAATGGAATAGATTCAACTTAATGACGTTGATTTAATTTATAATGGAATAGATTCAACTTAATGAAGTTTATTTAATTTATAA
>NC_088413.1:18062672-18070631 GCF_034236695.1 Oncorhynchus nerka | reverse complement strand
TGTTCAGTGTGTATATGGCTCTACTGCAGTAGCATGTCTGGCTGTATTACTGTAATACTATGTGTTCAGTGTGTATATGGCTCTATTGCAGTAGCAGGTCTGGCTGTATTACTGTAATACTATGTGTTCAGTGTGTATATGGCTCTACTGCAGTAGCAGGTCTGGCTGTATTACTGTAATACTATGTGTTCAGTGTGTATATGGCTCTACTGCAGTAGCAGGTCTGGCTGTATTACTGTAATATTATGTGTTCAGTGTGTATATGGCTCTACTGCAGTAGCAGGTCTTGCTGTATTACTGTAATACTATGTGTTCAGTGTGTATATGGCTCTACTGCAATAGCAGGTCTGGCTGTATTACTGTAATACTATGTGTTCAGTGTGTATATGACTCTACTGCAGTAGCAGGTCTGGCTGTATTACTGTAATACTATGTGTTCAGTGTATATATGGCTCTACTGCAGTAGCAGGTCTGGCTGTATTACTGTAATACTATGTGTTCAGTGTGTATATGGCTCTACTGCAGTAGCAGGTCTGGCTGTATCACTGTAATACTATGTGTTCAGTGTGTATATGGCTCTACTGCAGTAGCAGGTCTGGCTGTATTACTGTAATACTATGTGTTCAGTGTGTATATGGCTCTACTGCAGTAGCAGGTCTTGCTGTATTACTGTAATACTATGTGTTCAGTGTGTATATGGCTCTACTGCAGTAGCAGGTCTGGCTGTATTACTGTAATACTATGTGTTCAGTGTGTATATGGCTCTACTGCAATAGCAGGTCTGGCTGTATTACTGTAATACTATGTGTTCAGTGTGTATATGACTCTACTGCAGTAGCAGGTCTGGCTGTATTACTGTAATACTATGTGTTCAGTGTATATATGGCTCTACTGCAGTAGCAGGTCTGGCTGTATTACTGTAATACTATGTGTTCAGTGTGTATATGGCTCTACTGCAGTAGCAGGTCTGGCTGTATCACTGTAATACTATGTGTTCAGTGTGTATATGGCTCTACTGCAGTAGCAGGTCTGGCAGTATTACTGTAATACTATGTGTTCAGTGTGTATATGGCTCTACTGCAGTAGCAGGTCTGGCTGTATTACTGTAATACTATGTGTTCAGTGTGTATATGGCTCTACTGCAGTAGCAGGTCTGGCTGTATCACTGTAATACTATGTGTTCAGTGTGTATATGGCTCTACTGCAGTAGCAGGTCTGGCTGTATTACTGTAATACTATGTGTTCAGTGTGTATATGGCTCTACTGCAGTAGCAGGTCTGGCTGTATTACTGTAATACTATGTGTTCAGTGTGTATATGGCTCTACTGCAGTAGCAGGTCTGGCTGTATTACTGTAATACTATGTGTTCAGTGTGTATATGGCTCTACTGCAGTACCAGGTCTGGCTGTATTACTGTAATACTATGTGTTCAGTGTATATATGGCTCTACTGCAGTAGCAGGTCTGGCTGTATTACTGTAATACTATGTGTTCAGTGTGTATATGGCTCTACTGCAGTAGCAGGTCTGGCTGTATTACTGTAATACTATGTGTTCAGTGTATATATGGCTCTACTGCAGTAGCAGGTCTGGCTGTATTACTGTAATACTATGTGTTCAGTGTGTATATGGCTCTACTGCAGTAGCAGGTCTGGCTGTATTACTGTAATACTATGTGTTCAGTGTGTATATGGCTCTACTGCAGTAGCAGGTCTGGCTGTATTACTGTAATACTATGTGTTCAGTGTGTATATGGCTCTACCGCAGTAGCAGGTCTGGCTTTATTACTGTAATACTATGTGTTCAGTGTGTATATGGCTCTACTGCAGTAGCAGGTCTGGCTGTATTACTGTAATACTATGTGTTCAGTGTGTATATGGCTCTACTGCAATAGCAGGTCTGGCTGTATTACTGTAATACTATGTGTTCAGTGTGTATATGGCTCTACTGCAATAGCAGGTCTGGCTGTATTACTGTAATACTATGTGTTCAGTGTGTATATGGCTCTACTGCAGTAGCAGGTCTGGCTGTATTACTGTAATACTATGTGTTCAGTGTGTATATGGCTCTACTGCAGTAGCAGGTCTGGCTGTATAACTGTAATACTATGTGTTCAGTGTGTATATGGCTCTACTGCAATAGCAGGTCTGGCTGTATTACTGTAATACTATGTGTTCAGTGTGTATATGGCTCTACTGCAATAGCAGGTCTGGTTGTATTACTGTAATACTATGTGTTCAGTGTGTATATGGCTCTACTGCAGTAGCAGGTCTGGCTGTATTACTGTAATACTATGTGTTCAGTGTGTATATGGCTCTACTGCAATAGCAGGTCTGGTTGTATTACTGTAATACTATGTGTTCAGTGTGTATATGGCTCTACTGCAATAGCAGGTCTGGTTGTATTACTGTAATACTATGTGTTCAGTGTGTATATGGCTCTACTGCAATAGCAGGCCTTGATCTGCTATACTATTCTAAGTCAATCTAATGATGTCATCTTCACAGCTCTACCGTGGCTGAGGTCACCTGCACATACACACCCTCCTTCAACCTCTCCTTTTCTCTAGCTGCCTCTGGCAAGTCACCAAATATCACTCATTACTTTCCCCACCTCTCTGTCTCTCACTCTGTTACGTTAGTCACACACACACAATCTTTATTATTTCAAGGTTGGAGACACCCATGGCCTGGCCTCAGGTAACCAGGTAGCATTAAAACACAGTACACCCCCCCCCCTTACACACACGCACACACACACACAACTAAAGAAAAGGTGAATCAGCGTATACAAATTTGGGAGAACAGCTGAACAGTAAACAAACACTCCTCTTATTTTTCCCCCTCCATCCCTCCATCTCTCCACCTCTCCATTCTTCCATCTCTCCATCCTTCCGTCCTTCCAGCCTCCCATCCTTTCATCTCTCCCTTTTTCCATCATTCCATCCCTCCATCCATCCATCCCATCCCTCTACCCTTCCATCCTTCCATCCCTCCACCCTTCCATCCCTCTATCCCTCCCCTTTTCCATCATTCCTTCCCTCCATCCCTCCCATCCTTCCATCCCTCCATCTCCCTTCTTTCTCCTCCTGACTTGTGGGTTTAAATGGAGCAGCAGAACCTCGCCTGCCTCGACAGAACTCCCTCTTAGCACATGGTCTGTTCAGGGGAAAAATATATGTTTTTTCAACAGGCTTTAATCTGGGTCTTGTCTTGCCTCTCCTCTGAGTGTGGACCTGGTGGGAGGCTGGTGCTAACAATGTCCAACACCCAGTTGTCAAAATTGAACTTTCAATTAAAAGGACTCCCAGTAGTGAGGTCCAGGGAGGAGGACAGGGGGAGGGGAGGCCGCTAGGGTGAGAGAGGGGGCAGGGGGAGGGGTGGCCACTAGGGTTAGAGAGGGGGCAGGGGGAGGGGAGGCCACTAGGGTGAGAGAGGGGGCAGGGGGAGGGGAGGCCACTAGGGTGAGAGAGGGGGCAGGAGGAGGAGAGGCCACTAGGGTGAGAGAGGGGGCAGGAGGAGGGGGGTCTGTTAGTAGTAGATATGCCTTGGGACAGTTAGAGAATGCCTTTCTATCACATTCATCTTACTGTCAGGCCCAGCATTGTGTCCGTGTGTATCTGTTTGTGTGTCACTATGACAGTAGCTTGTTGCTCTGCTGTTCTGTGAATGACACAATGTGTGTGGGTGTGTGTGTTTCCGCAAGTCGATGTGTGTGTGCACTCATGTGCATGAGTGATGAGCAATACCCAAATGCATCGGGGGTGCCAGAGTGTGAACTTGTGTGTGTGTTTCTATGCCAATGCGTGTTTGTGTCCATGCCAATGTGTGTGTGTATGTGTGCGTGTTTCCATGCCAATGCGTGTTTGTGTCCATGCCAATGTGTGTGTGTATGTGTGTGTGTATCCATGCCCATGTGTTTGTGTTTCCATGCCCGTGTGTGTGTGTGTTTCCATGCCAATGCATGTTTGTGTCCATGCCAATGTTTGTGTGTGTGTGTTTCCATGCCCATGTGTGTGTGTTTCCATGCCCATGTGCGTGTGTGTGTGTGTGTGTGTTTCCATGCCGTGTGTGTGTGTGTTTCCATGCCAATGCATGTTTGTGTCCATGCCAATGTTTGTGTGTGTGTGTGTGTGTGTTTCCATGCCCATGTGTGTGTGTGTTTCCATGCCCATGTGTGTGTGTGTGTGTGTGTGTGTGTTTCCATGCCTGTGTGTGTGTGTGTTTCCATGCCAATGCATGTTTGTGTCCATGCCAATGTTTGTTTGTGTGTGTGTGTGTTTCCATGCCCATGTGTGTGTGTGTTTCCATGCCCATGTGTGTGTGTGTGTGTGTGTGTTTCCATGCCCGTGTGTGTGTGTGTTTCCATGCCAATGCATGTTTGTGTCCATGCCAATGTGTGTGTGTATGTGTGTGTTTCCATGCCCATGTGTGTGTGTGTGTTTCCATGCCCATGTGTGTGTGTGTGTGTGTGTGTGTGTGTGTGTGTGTGTGTGTGTGTGTGTGTGTGTGTGTGTGTGTGTGTGTGTGTGTGTGTGTGTTTCCATGCCCGTGTGTGTGTGTGTGTGTGTGTGTTTCCTCCATGCCCGTGTGTGTGTGTGTGTGTGTGTGTGTGTGTGTGTGTGTGTGTGTGTGTGTGTGTGTGTGTGTGTGTGTGTGTGTGTGTGTTTCCATGCCCATGTGTGTGGGCCTAAAAGGACACCAGATGCCCATATGAATATGTTCCTATGAAGGAGGAGACAGACAGATGACATTGACAGCTACTGATCAGGCCTGGTCCTCCATCCCCCTTTCCTGGCAGAGCCGCCCAGCAACAATAAAACAACCCCGTTTTCATCCTTCCCGGCAGTGCCCTGTTTTGCGAGGCAATATCTTTTGACAGTAAAAGCGGCAGATGTGTCCCAAATGCCACCCTATTCCCTACAGGCACACGACTTTTGACCAGAACCTATGGGCCCTGGTCAAAAGTAGTGCACTATATATTGAATAGGGACGCAGACCCGATCTACATACAAAGTTACATCTGGAGCACGATTTAACCAGAAATCAAGAAAAGGAGGAGGAATGAGGGAAAACGGCATATTAAATAAGTCTCAAATGATGCAACTTCAAGGTGTTTCCATTGAGGGCAGGTGAATGTTAATGCTGGTTGGGCTCGCTAGAGAGACGATCAGTGAGGAACAATGGCCTCTAAGCAGGCCTTGATGAAGACATCATTGTATTAGTTAATATCGTGACCCCCGTCCCCTGAGTTGATCTGTACTACCCATTCATCCTCTTCTCCCCCAACTCACCACCCTTACCCTACCCAAATGCAGAGGCCTTTGAAGCCCCAATGGCTTATCCCTGTCTAGGGGTCATTACAATACAATAGCTCATGGATATTAAAACTAACCATGCATGGAATAAATACAAAAACAAGCTCCTCAAGGACAATCTAGAGACACTACTTGCTAACTGCTACAAAGAGGGGAACGTTCATTTTCCACCCAGACCATCTCCTGGCACGGTGCTATATTAACACAGACCATCCCCTGGCACGGTGCTATATTAACACAGACCATCCCCTGGCACGGTGCTATATTAACACAGACCATCCCCTGGCATGGTGCTATATTAACACAGACCATCCCCTGGCACGGTGCTATATTAACACAGACCATCCCCTGGCACGGTGCTATATTAACACAGACCATCCCCTGGCACGGTGCTATATTAACACAGACCATCCCCTGGCACAGTGCTATATTAACACAGACCATCCCCTGGCATGGCACGGTGCTATATTAACACAGACCATCCCCTGGCACGGTGCTATATTAACACAGACCATCCCCTGGCACGGTGCTATATTAACACAGACCATCCCCTGGCACGGTGCTATATTAACACAGACCATCCCCTGGCATGGCACGGTGCTATATTAACCAGACCATCCCCTGGCATGGTGCTATATTAACACAGACCATCCCCTGGCACGGTGCTATATTAACACAGACCATCCCCTGGCACGGTGCTATATTAACACAGACCATCCCCTGGCATGGCACGGTGCTATATTAACACAGACCATCCCCTGGCACGGTGCTATATTAACACAGACCATCCCCTGGCACGGTGCTATATTAACACAGACCATCCCCTGGCACGGTGCTATATTAACACAGACCATCCCCTGGCATGGCACGGTGCTATATTAACACAGACCATCCCCTGGCATGGTGCTATATTAACACAGACCATCCCCTGGCACGGTGCTATATTAACACAGACCATCCCCTGGCATGGTGCTATATTAACACAGACCATCCCCTGGCATGGCACGGTGCTATATTAACACAGACCATCCCCTGGCATGGCACGGTGCTATATTAACACAGACCATCCCCTGGCATGGTGCTATATTAACACAGACCATCCCCTGGCACGGTGCTATATTAACACAGACCATCCCCTGGCATGGTGCTATATTAACACAGACCATCCCCTGGCATGGCACGGTGCTATATTAACACAGACCATCCCCTGGCATGACACGGTGCTATATTAACACAGACCATCCCCTGGCACGGTGCTATATTAACACAGACCATCCCCTGGCACGGTGCTATATTAACACAGACCATCCCCTGGCATGGCACGGTGCTATATTAACACAGACCATCCCCTGGCATGGCATGGTGCTATATTAACACAGACCATCCCCTGGCACGGTGCTATATTAACACAGACCATCCCCTGGCACGGTGCTATATTAACCAGACCATCCCATCCCTTGGCATAGTGCTATATTAACACAGACCATCCCCTGGCATGGCACGGTGCTATATTAACACAGACCATCCCCTGGCATGGTGCTATATTAACACAGACCATCCCCTGGCATGGCACAGTGCTATATTAACACAGACCATCCCCTGGCATGGTGCTATATTAACACAGACCATCCCCTGGCATGGCACGGTGCTATATTAACACAGACCATCCCCTGGCATGGTGCTATATTAACACAGACCATCCCCTGGCATGGCACGGTGCTATATTAACACAGACCATCCCCTGGCATGGCATGGTGCTATATTAACACAGACCATCCCCTGGCATGGCACAGTGCTATATTAACACAGACCATCCCCTGGCAAGACACAGTGCTATATTAACACAGACCATCCCCTGGCATGGCACGGTGCTATATTAACACAGACCATCCCCTGGCATGGTGCTATATTAACACAGACCATCCCCTGGCATTGCACGGTGCTATATTAACACAGACCATCCCCTGGCATGGCACGGTGCTATATTAACACAGACCATCCCCTGGCATGGCACGGTGCTATATTAACACAGACCATCCCCTGGCACGGTGCTATATTAACACAGACCATCCCCTGGCACGGTGCTATATTAACACAGACCATCCCCTGGCATGGTGCTATATTAACACAGACCATCCCCTGGCACGGTGCTATATTAACCAGACCATCCCCTGGCATGGTGCTATATTAACACAGACCATCCCCTGGCATGGCACGGTGCTATATTAACACAGACCATCCCCTGGCATGGTGCTATATTAACACAGACCATCCCCTGGCACGGTGCTATATTAACACAGACCATCCCCTGGCATGGCACGGTGCTATATTAACACAGACCATCCCCTGGCATGGCATGGTGCTATATTAACACAGACCATCCCCTGGCACGGTGCTATATTAACACAGACCATCCCCTGGCACGGTGCTATATTAACACAGACCATCCCCTGGCATGGCACGGTGCTATATTAACCAGACCATCCCCTGGCATGGTGCTATATTAACACAGACCATCCCCTGGCACGGTGCTATATTAACACAGACCATCCCCTGGCACGGTGCTATATTAACACAGACCATCCCCTGGCATGGCACGGTGCTATATTAACACAGACCATCCCCTGGCATGGTGCTATATTAA
>NC_088413.1:18042672-18057672 GCF_034236695.1 Oncorhynchus nerka | reverse complement strand
TGCTGCAGACAGACAGACAGACAAACGGTTGTAACACTGAAAGAGCCACCTAACCCCTAACCAGCTCCATGTGCTGCAGACAGACAGACAACAACACTGTTAACCAGTAACACTGAAAGAGCCACCTAACCCCTAACCAGCTCCATGTGCTGCAGACAGACAGACAGACAAACGCTTGTAACACTGAAAGAGCCACCTAACCCCTAACCAGCTCCATGTGCTGCAGACAGACAGACAGACAAACGCTTGTAACACTGAAAGAGCCACCTAACCCCTAACCAGCTCCATGTGCTGCAGACAGACAGACAGACAAAAACGCTTGTAACACTGAAAGAGCCACCTAACCCTAACCAGCTCCATGTGCTGCAGACAGACAAACAGACAGACAAACGGTTGTAACACTGAAAGAGCCACCTAACCCCTAACCAGCTCCATGTGCTGCAGACAGACAGACAGACAAACGCTTGTAACACTGAAAGAGCCACCTAACCCCTAACCAGCTCCATGTGCTGCAGACAGACAGACAGACAAACGGTTGTAACACTGAAAGAGCCACCTAACCCCTAACCAGCTCCATGTGCTGCAGACAGACAGACAGACAAACGGTTGTAACACTGAAAGAGCCACCTAACCCCTAACCAGCTCCATGTGCTGCAGACAGACAGACAGACAAACGGTTGTAACACTGAAAGAGCCACCTAACCCCTAACCAGCTCCATGTGCTGCAGACAGACAGACAGACAAACGGTTGTAACACTGAAAGAGCCACCTAACCCCTAACCAGCTCCATGTGCTGCAGACAGACAGACAAACGGTTGTAACACTGAAAGAGTCACCTAACCCCTAACCAGCTCCATGTGCTGCAGACAGACAGACAGACAAACGGTTGTAACACTGAAAGAGCCACCTAACCCTAACCAGCTCAGATGTGCTAACCCTAGACAGACAGACAGACAGACAAACGCTTGTAACACTGAAAGAGCCACCTAACCCCTAACCAGCTCCATGTGCTGCAGACAGACAGACAGACAGACAAACGTTGTAACACTGAAAGAGCCACCTAACCCTAACCAGCTCCATGTGCTGCAGACAGACAGACAGACAGACAAACGGTTGTAACACTGAAAGAGCCACCTAACCCCTAACCAGCTCCATGTGCTGACAAACGCTTGTAACACTGAAAAAGAGCACCTAACCCTAACCAGCTCCATGTGCTGCAGACAGACAGACAGACAAACGGTTGTAACACTGAAAGAGCCACCTAACCCCTAACCAGCTCCATGTGCTGCAGACAGACAGACAGACAAACGCTTGTAACACTGAAAGAGCCACCTAACCCTAACCAGCTCCATGTGCTGCAGACAGACAGACAGACAAACGGTTGTAACACTGAAAGAGCCACCTAACCCCTAACCAGCTCCATGTGCTGCAGACAGACAGACAGACAAACGGTTGTAACACTGAAAGAGCCACCTAACCCCTAACCAGCTCCATGTGCTGCAGACAGACAGACAGACAAACGGTTGTAACACTGAAAGAGCCACCTAACCTAACCCTAACCAGCTCCATGTGCTGCAGACAGACAGACAGACAAACGGTTGTAACACTGAAAGAGCCACCTAACCCCTAACCAGCTCCATGTGCTGCAGACAGACAGACAGACAAACGGTTGTAACACTGAAAGAGCCACCTAACCCCTAACCAGCTCCATGTGCTGCAGACAGACAGACAACAAACGGTTGTAACACTGAAAGAGCCACCTAACCCCAGCTAACCAGCTCCATGTGCTGCAGACAGACAGACAGACAAACGGTTGTAACACTGAAAGAGCCACCTAACCCCTAACCAGCTCCATGTGCTGACAGACAGACAAAAGAGCACCTAACCCTAACCAGCTCCATGTGCTGCAGACGACAGACAGACAAACACTTGTAACACTGAAAGAGCCACCTAACCCCTAACCAGCTCCATGTGCTGCAGACAGACAGACAGACAGACAACCTAACCCCTAACCAGCTCCATGTGCGACAAAGACAGACAAGTTGTAACACTGAAAGAGCCACCTAACCCCTAACCAGCTCCATGTGCTGCAGACAGACAGACAGACAAACGGTTGTAACACTGAAAGAGCCACCTAACCCCTAACCAGCTCCATGTGCTGCAGACAGACAGACAGACAAACGCTTGTAACACTGAAAGAGCCACCTAACCCCTAACCAGCTCCATGTGCTGCAGACAGACAGACAGACAAACGCTTGTAACACTGAAAGAGCCACCTAACCCCTAACCAGCTCCATGTGCTGCAGACAGACAGACAGACAAACGCTTGTAACACTGAAAGAGCCACCTAACCCCTAACCAGCTCCATGTGCTGCAGACAGACAGACAGACAAACGCTTGTAACACTGAAAGAGCCACCTAACCCCTAACCAGCTCCATGTGCTGCAGACAGACAGACAGACAAACGGTTGTAACACTGAAAGAGCCACCTAACCCCTAACCAGCTCCATGTGCTGCAGACAGACAGACAGACAAACGGTTGTAACACTGAAAGAGCCACCTAACCCCTAACCAGCTCCATGTGCTGCAGACAGACAGACAGACAAACGGTTGTAACACTGAAAGAGCCACCTAACCCCTAACCAGCTCCATGTGCTGCAGACAGACAGACAGACAAACGGTTGTAACACTGAAAGAGCCACCTAACCCCTAACCAGCTCCATGTGCTGCAGACAGACAGACAGACAAACGGTTGTAACACTGAAAGAGCCACCTAACCCCTAACCAGCTCCATGTGCTGCAGACAGACAGACAGACAAAGACGGTTGTAACACTGAAAGAGCCACCTAACCCTAACCAGCTCCATGTGCTGCAGACAGACAGACAGACAAACGACAAACGTTGTAACACTGAAAGAGCCACCTAACCCCTAACCAGCTCCATGCCAGACAAACTTGTAACACTGAAAGAGCCACCTAACCAACCAGCTCCATGTGCTGCAGACAGACAGACAGACAACAACCCCTAACGGTTGTAACACTGAAAGAGCCACCTAACCCCTAACCAGCTCCATGTGCTGCAGACAGACAGACAGACAAACGGTTGTAACACTGAAAGAGCCACCTAACCCCTAACCAGCTCCATGTGCTGCAGACAGACAGACAGACAAACGGTTGTAACACTGAAAGAGCCACCTAACCCCTAACCAGCTCCATGTGCTGCAGACAGACAGACAGACAAACGGTTGTAACACTGAAAGAGCCACCTAACCCCTAACCAGCTCCATGTGCTGCAGACAGACAGACAGACAAACGGTTGTAACACTGAAAGAGCCACCTAACCCTAACCAGCTCCATGTGCTGCAGACAGACAGACAAACGAACACTGAAAGAGCCAAACCCCTAACCAGCTCCATGTGCTGCAGACACTGACAGACAAACGGTTGTAACACTGAAAGAGCCCCCTAACCAGCTCCATGTGCTGCAGACAGACAGACAGACAAAAGAGCCACCTAACCCTAACCAGCTCCATGTGCTGCAGACAACACTGAAACTGAAAGAGCCACCTAACCCCTAACCAGCTCCATGTGCTGCAGACAGACAGACAGACAAACGGTTGTAACACTGAAAGAGCCACCTAACCCTAACCAGCTCCATGTGCTGCAGACAGACAGACAAACGAACACTGAAAGAGCCACCTAACCCCTAACCAGCTCCATGTGCTGCAGACAGACAGACAGACAACAAACGGTTGTAACACTGAAAGAGCCACCTAACCCCTAACCAGCTCCATGTGCTGCAGACAGACAGACACAAACGGTTGTAACAGACAACCACAGACAAACGGTTGTAACACTGAAAGAGCCACCTAACCCCTAACCAGCTCCATGTGCTGCAGACAGACAGACAGACAAACGGTTGTAACACTGAAAGAGCCACCTAACCCCTAACCAGCTCCATGTGCTGCAGACAGACAGACAAACGCTTGTAACACTGAAAGAGCCACCTAACCCCTAACCAGCTCCATGTGCTGCAGACAGACAGACAGACAAACGCTTGTAACACTGAAAGAGCCACCTAACCCCTAACCAGCTCCATGTGCTGCAGACAGACAGACAGACAAACGGTTGTAACACTGAAAGAGCCACCTAACCCCTAACCAGCTCCATGTGCTGCAGACAGACAGACAGACAAACGGTTGTAACACTGAAAGAGCCACCTAACCCCTAACCAGCTCCATGTGCTGCAGACAGACAGACGGTTGTAACACTGAAAGAGCCACCTAACCCCTAACCAGCTCCATGTGCTGCAGACAGACAGACAGACAAACGGTTGTAACACTGAAAGAGCCACCTAACCCTCCATAACCAGCTCCATGTGCTGCAGACAGACAGCTCCATGTGCTGCAGACAGACAGACAAACAACGGCTTGTAACACTGAAAGAGCCACCTAACCCCTAACCAGCTCCATGTGCTGCAGACAGACAGACAGACAAACGCTTGTAACACTGAAAGAGCCACCTAACCCCTAACCAGCTCCATGTGCTGCAGACAGACAGACAGACAGACAAACGGTTGTAACACTGAAAGAGCCACCTAACCCCTAACCAGCTCCATGTGCTGCAGACAGACAGACAGACAAACGCTTGTAACACTGAAAGAGCCACCTAACCCCTAACCAGCTCCATGTGCTGCAGACAGACAGACAGACAAACGGTTGTAACACTGAAAGAGCCACCTAACCCCTAACCAGCTCCATGTGCTGCAGACAGACAGACAGACAAACGGTTGTAACACTGAAAGAGCCACCTAACCCCTAACCAGCTCCATGTGCTGCAGACAGACAGACAGACAAACGGTTGTAACACTGAAAGAGCCACCTAACCCCTAACCAGCTCCATGTGCTGCAGACAGACAGACAGACAAACGGTTGTAACACTGAAAGAGCCACCTAACCCCTAACCAGCTCCATGTGCTGCAGACAGACAGACAGACAAACGGTTGTAACACTGAAAGAGCCACCTAACCCCTAACCAGCTCCATGTGCTGCAGACAGACAGACAAACGCTTGTAACACTGAAAGAGCCACCTAACCCCTAACCAGCTCCATGTGCTGCAGACAGACAGACAGACAAACGCTTGTAACACTGAAAGAGCCACCTAACCCCTAACCAGCTCCATGTGCTGCAGACAGACAGACAGACAAACGGTTGTAACACTGAAAGAGCCACCTAACCCTCTAACCAGCTCCATGTGCTGCAGACAGACAGACAGACAGACAAACGGTTGTAACACTGAAAGAGCCACCTAACCCCTAACCAGCTCCATGTGCTGCAGACAGACAGACAGACAGACAAACGCTTGTAACACTGAAAGAGCCACCTAACCCCTAACCAGCTCCATGTGCTGCAGACAGACAGACAGACAAACGCTTGTAACACTGAAAGAGCCACCTAACCCTAACCAGCTCCATGTGCTGCAGACAGACAGACAGACAAACACTTGTAACACTGAAAGAGCCACCTAACCCTAACCAGCTCCATGTGCTGCAGACAGACAGACAGACAAACGGTTGTAACACTGAAAGAGCCACCTAACCCCTAACCAGCTCCATGTGCTGCAGACAGACAGACAGACAAACGGTTGTAACACTGAAAGAGCCACCTAACCCCTAACCAGCTCCATGTGCTGCAGACAGACAGACAGACAAACGGTTGTAACACTGAAAGAGCCACCTAACCCCTAACCAGCTCCATGTGCTGCAGACAGACAGACAAACGGTTTGTAACACTGAAAGAGTCACCTAACCCCTAACCAGCTCCATGTGCTGCAGACAGACAGACAAACGTTGTAACACTGAAAGAGCCACCTAACCCCTAACCAGCTCCATGTGCTGCAGACAGACAGACAGACAAACGCTTGTAACACTGAAAGAGCCACCTAACCCCTAACCAGCTCCATGTGCAGCAGACAGACAGACAAACGGTTGTAACACTGAAAGAGCCACCTAACCCCTAACCAGCTCCATGTGCTGCAGACAGACAGACAGACAAACGGTTGTACAGACAGAGCTCCATGTGCTGACAGAAGACAGACAGACAAACGGTAACACTGAAAGAGCCACTAACCTAACCCCTAACCAGCTCCATGTGCTGCTCCATGTGACAGACAGACAGACAGACAAACGGTTGTAACACTGAAAGAGCCACCTAACCCCTAACCAGCTCCATGTGCTGCAGACAGACAGACAGACAAACGCTTGTAACACTGAAAGAGCCACCTAACCCCTAACCAGCTCCATGTGCTGCAGACAGACAGACAGACAAACGCTTGTAACACTGAAAGAGCCACCTAACCCCTAACCAGCTCCATGTGCTGCAGACAGACAGACAGACAAACGCTTGTATGGAAAGAGCCACCTGTAACACTGAAAGAGCCACCTAACCCCTAACCAGCTCCATGTGCTGCAGACAGACAGACAGACAAACGGTTGTAACACTGAAAGAGCCACCTAACCCTAACCAGCTCCAAGACACAGACAGACAAGCGGTGAACACTGAAAGAGCCACCTAACCCCTAACCAGCTCCATGTGCTGCAGACAGACAGACAGACAAACGGTTGTAACACTGAAAGAGCCACCTAACCCCTAACCAGCTCCATGTGCTGCAGACAGACAGACAGACAAACGGTTGTAACACTGAAAGAGCCACCTAACCCCTAACCAGCTCCATGTGCAGACAGACAGACAGACAAACCACCTAACCCCTAACCAGTTGTAACACTGAAAGAGCCACTAACCCCTAACCAGCTCCATGTGCTGCAGACAGACAGACAGACAAACGCTTGTAACACTGAAAGAGCCACCTAACCCCTAACCAGCTCCATGTGCTGCAGACAGACAGACAGACAAACGGTTGTAACACTGAAAGAGCCACCTAACCCCTAACCAGCTCCATGTGCTGCAGACAGACAGACAGACAAACGCTTGTAACACTGAAAGAGCCACAACCCCTAACCAGCTCCATGTGCTGCAGACAGACAGACAGACAAACGCTTGTAACACTGAAAGAGCCACCTAACCCCTAACCAGCTCCATGTGCTGCAGACAGACAGACAGACAAACACGGTTGTAACACTGAAAGAGCCACCTAACCCTAACCAGCTCCATGTGCTGCAGACAGACAGACAGACAAACGGTTGTAACACTGAAAGAGCCACCTAACCCCTAACCAGCTCCATGTGCTGCAGACAGACAGACAGACAAACGGTTGTAACACTGAAAGAGCCACCTAACCCCTAACCAGCTCCATGTGCTGCAGACAGACAGACAGACAAACGGTTGTAACACTGAAAGAGCCACCTAACCCCTAACCAGCTCCATGTGCTGCAGACAGACAGACAGAACAGACAAACCCCTAACCAGCTCCATGTAACACTGAACACTGAAAGAGCCACCTAACCCCTAACCAGCTCCATGTGCTGCAGACAGACAGACAGACAAACGCTTGTAACACTGAAAGACAGAGCCACCTAACCCCTAACCAGCTCCATGTGCTGCAGACAGACAGACAGACAGACAAACGGTTTGTAACACTGAAAGAGCCACCTAACCCTAACCAGCTCCATGTGCTGCAGACAGACAGACAGACAAACGCTTGTAACACTGAAAGAGCCACCTAACCCCTAACCAGCTCCATGTGCTGCAGACAGACAGACAGACAAACACTTGTAACACTGAAAGAGCCACCTAACCCCTAACCAGCTCCATGTGCTGCAGACAGACAGACAGACAAACGGTTGTAACACTGAAAGAGCCACCTAACCCCTAACCAGCTCCATGTGCTGCAGACAGACAGACAGACAAACGGTTGTAACACTGAAAGAGCCACCTAACCCCTAACCAGCTCCATGTGCTGCAGACAGACAGACAGACAAACGGTTGTAACACTGAAAGAGCCACCTAACCCCTAACCAGCTCCATGTGCTGCAGACAGACAGACAAACGGTTGTAACACTGAAAGAGTCACCTAACCCCTAACCAGCTCCATGTGCTGCAGACAGACGGTTGTAACACTGAAAGAGCCACCTAACCCCTAACCAGCTCAATGTGCTACAGACAGACAGACAGACAAACGCTTGTAACACTGAAAGAGCCACCTAACCCCTAACCAGCTCCATGTGCTGCAGACAGACAAACGGTTGTAACACTGAAAGAGCCACCTAACCCCTAACCAGCTCCATGTGCTGCAGACAGACAGACAGACAGACAAACGGTTGTAACACTGAAAGAGCCATCTAACCCCTAACCAGCTCCATGTGCTGCAGACAGACAAACAGACAGACAAACGGTTGTAACACTGAAAGAGCCACCTAACCCCTAACCAGCTCCATGTGCTGCAGACAGACAGACAGACAAACGCTTGTAACACTGAAAGAGCCACCTAACCCTTAACCAGCTCCATGTGCTGCAGACAGACAGACAGACAAACGCTTGTAACACTGAAAGAGCCACCTAACCCCTAACCAGCTCCATGTGCTGCAGACAGACAGACAGACAAACACTTGTAACACTGAAAGAGCCACCTAACCCCTAACCAGCTCCATGTGCTGCAGACAGACAGACAGACAAACGGTTGTAACACTGAAAGAGCCACCTAACCCCTAACCAGCTCCATGTGCTGCAGACAGACAGACAGACAAACGGTTGTAACACTGAAAGAGCCACCTAACCCCTAACCAGCTCCATGTGCTGCAGACAGACAGACAGACAAACGGTTGTAACACTGAAAGAGCCACCTAACCCCTAACCAGCTCCATGTGCTGCAGACAGACAGACAAACGGTTGTAACACTGAAAGAGTCACCTAACCCCTAACCAGCTCCATGTGCTGCAGACAGACGGTTGTAACACTGAAAGAGCCACCTAACCCCTAACCAGCTCCATGTGCTACAGACAGACAGACAGACAAACGCTTGTAACACTGAAAGAGCCACCTAACCCCTAACCAGCTCCATGTGCTGCAGACAGACAAACGGTTGTAACACTGAAAGAGCCACCTAACCCCTAACCAGCTCCATGTGCTGCAGACAGACAGACAGACAGACAGACAGACAGACAAACGGTTGTAACACTGAAAGAGCCATCTAACCCCTAACCAGCTCCATGTGCTGCAGACAGACAAACAGACAGACAAACGGTTGTAACACTGAAAGAGCCACCTAACCCCTAACCAGCTCCATGTGCTGCAGACAGACAGACAGACAAACGCTTGTAACACTGAAAGAGCCACCTAACCCCTAACCAGCTACATGTGCTGCAGACAGACAGACAGACAAACGCTTGTAACACTGAAAGAGCCACCTAACCCCTAACCAGCTCCATGTGCTGCAGACAGACAGACAGACAAACGCTTGTAACACTGAAAGAGCCACCTAACCCCTAACCAGCTCCATGTGCTGCAGACAGACAGACAGACAAACACTTGTAACACTGAAAGAGCCACCTAACCCCTAACCAGCTCCATGTGCTGCAGACAGACAGACAGACAAACGGTTGTAACACTGAAAGAGCCACCTAACCCCTAACCAGCTCCATGTGCTGCAGACAGACAGACAGACAAACGGTTGTAACACTGAAAGAGCCACCTAACCCCTAACCAGCTCCATGTGCTGCAGACAGACAGACAGACAAACGGTTGTAACACTGAAAGAGCCACCTAACCCCTAACCAGCTCCATGTGCTGCAGACAGACAGACAGACAAACGCTTGTAACACTGAAAGAGCCACCTAACCCCTAACCAGCTCCATGTGCTGCAGACAGACAGACAGACAGACAGACAAACGGTTGTAACACTGAAAGAGCCACCTAACCCCTAACCAGCTCCATGTGCTGCAGACAGACAGACAGACAAACGCTTGTAACACTGAAAGAGCCACCTAACCCCTAACCAGCTCCATGTGCTGCTGCAGACAGACAGACAAACGGTTGTAACACTGAAAGAGTCAACTAACCCCTAACCAGCTCCATGTGCTGCAGACAGACAGACAGACAAACGGTTGTAACACTGAAAGAGCCACCTAACCCCTAACCAGCTCCATGTGCTACAGACAGACAGACAGACAAACACTTGTAACACTGAAAGAGCCACCTAACCCCTAACCAGCTCCATGTGCTGCAGACAGACAAACGGTTGTAACACTGAAAGAGCCACCTAACCCCTAACCAGCTCCATGTGCTACAGACAGACAGACAGACAAACGCTTGTAACACTGAAAGAGCCACCTAACCCCTAACCAGCTCCATGTGCTGCAGACAGACAAACGGTTGTAACACTGAAAGAGCCACCTAACCCCTAACCAGCTCCATGTGCTGCAGACAGACAGACAGACAGACAGACAAACGGTTGTAACACTGAAAGAGCCATCTAACCCCTAACCAGCTCCATGTGCTGCAGACAGACAAACAGACAGACAAACGGTTGTAACACTGAAAGAGCCACCTAACCCCTAACCAGCTCCATGTGCTGCAGACAGACAGACAGACAAACGCTTGTAACACTGAAAGAGCCACCTAACCCCTAACCAACTCCATGTGCTGCAGACAGACAGACAGACAAACGGTTGTAACACTGAAAGAGCCACCTAACCCCTAACCAGCTCCATGTGCTGCAGACAGACAGACAGACAAACGGTTGTAACACTGAAAGAGCCACCTAACCCCTAACCAGCTCCATGTGCTGCAGACAGACAGACAGACAAACGCTTGTAACACTGAAAGAGCCACCTAACCCCTAACCAGCTCCATGTGCTGCAGACAGACAGACAGACAAACACTTGTAACACTGAAAGAGCCACCTAACCCCTAACCAGCTCCATGTGCTGCAGACAGACAGACAGACAAACGGTTGTAACACTGAAAGAGCCACCTAACCCCTAACCAGCTCCATGTGCTGCAGACAGACAGACAGACAAACGGTTGTAACACTGAAAGAGCCACCTAACCCCTAACCAGCTCCATGTGCTGCAGACAGACAGACAGACAAACGGTTGTAACACTGAAAGAGCCACCTAACCCCTAACCAGCTCCATGTGCTGCAGACAGACGGTTGTAACACTGAAAGAGCCACCTAACCCCTAACCAGCTCCATGTGCTACAGACAGACAGACAGACAAACGCTTGTAACACTGAAAGAGCCACCTAACCCCTAACCAGCTCCATGTGCTGCAGACAGACAAACGGTTGTAACACATAAAGAGCCACCTAACCCCTAACCAGCTCCATGTGCTGCAGACAGACAGACAGACAGACAGACAGACAAACGGTTGTAACACTGAAAGAGCCATCTAACCCCTAACCAGCTCCATGTGCTGCAGACAGACAAACAGACAGACAAACGGTTGTAACACTGAAAGAGCCACCTAACCCCTAACCAGCTCCATGTGCTGCAGACAGACAGACAGACAAACGCTTGTAACACTGAAAGAGCCACCTAACCCCTAACCAGCTCCATGTGCTGCAGACAGACAGACAGACAAACGCTTGTAACACTGAAAGAGCCACCTAACCCCTAACCAGCTCCATGTGCTGCAGACAGACAGACAGACAAACGCTTGTAACACTGAAAGAGCCACCTAACCCCTAACCAGCTCCATGTGCTGCAGACAGACAGACAGACAAACACTTGTAACACTGAAAGAGCCACCTAACCCCTAACCAGCTCCATGTGCTGCAGACAGACAGACAGACAAACGGTTGTAACACTGAAAGAGCCACCTAACCCCTAACCAGCTCCATGTGCTGCAGACAGACAGACAGACAAACGGTTGTAACACTGAAAGAGCCACCTAACCCTAACCAGCTCCATGTGCTGCAGACAGACAGACAGACAAACGGTTGTAACACTGAAAGAGCCACCTAACCCCTAACCAGCTCCATGTGCTGCAGACAGACAGACAGACAAACGCTTGTAACACTGAAAGAGCCACCTAACCCCTAACCAGCTCCATGTGCTGCAGACAGACAGACAGACAGACAGACAAACGGTTGTAACACTGAAAGAGCCACCTAACCCCTAACCAGCTCCATGTGCTGCAGACAGACAGACAGACAAACGCTTGTAACACTGAAAGAGCCACCTAACCCCTAACCAGCTCCATGTGCTGCTGCAGACAGACAGACAAACGGTTGTAACACTGAAAGAGTCAACTAACCCCTAACCAGCTCCATGTGCTGCAGACAGACAGACAGACAAACGGTTGTAACACTGAAAGAGCCACCTAACCCCTAACCAGCTCCATGTGCTACAGACAGACAGACAGACAAACACTTGTAACACTGAAAGAGCCACCTAACCCCTAACCAGCTCCATGTGCTGCAGACAGACAGACAGACAAACGGTTGTAACACTGAAAGAGCCACCTAACCCCTAACCAGCTCCATGTGCTGCAGATAGACAGACAGACAAACGGTTGTAACACTGAAAGAGCCACCTAACCCCTAACCAGCTCCATGTGCTGCAGACAGACAGACAGACGGAAAACGCTTGTAACACTGAAAGAGCCACCTAACCCCTAACCAGCTCCATGTGCTGCAGACAGACAGACAGACAGACAGACAAACGGTTGTAACACTGAAAGAGCCACCTAACCCCTAACCAGCTCCATGTGCTGCAGACAGACAGACAGACAAACGCTTGTAACACTGAAAGAGCCACCTAACCCCTAACCAGCTCCATGTGCTGCAGACAGACAGACAGACAAACGGTTGTAACACAGAAAGAGCCACCTAACCCCTAACCAGCTCCATGTGCTGCAGACAGACAGACAGACAAACGGTTGTAACACTGAAAGAGCCACCTAACCCCTAACCAGCTCCATGTGCTGCAGACAGACAGACAGACAAACGGTTGTAACACTGAAAGAGCCACCTAACCCCTAACCAGCTCCATGTGCTGCAGACAGACAGACAGACAAACGGTTGTAACACTGAAAGAGCCACCTAACCCCTAACCAGCTCCATGTGCTGCAGACAGACAGACAGACAGACAGACAGACAGACAGACAGACAGACAGACAAACGGTTGTAACACTGAAAGAGCCATCTAACCCCTAACCAGCTCCATGTGCTGCAGACAGACAAACAGACAGACAAACGGTTGTAACACTGAAAGAGCCACCTAACCCCTAACCAGCTCCATGTGCTGCAGACAGACAGACAGACAAACGCTTGCAACACTGAAAGAGCCACCTAACCCCTAACCAGCTCCATGTGCTGCAGACAGACAGACAGACAAACGCTTGTAACACTGAAAGAGCCACCTAACCCCTAACCAGCTCCATGTGCTGCAGACAGACAGACAGACAAACGCTTGTAACACTGAAAGAGCCACCTAACCCCTAACCAGCTCCATGTGCTGCAGACAGACAGACAAACGCTTGTAACACTGAAAGAGCCACCTAACCCCTAACCAGCTCCATGTGCTGCAGACAGACAGACAGACAGACAGACAAACGGTTGTAACACTGAAAGAGCCATCTAACCCCTAACCAGCTCCATGTGCTGCAGACAGACAAACAGACAGACAAACGGTTGTAACACTGAAAGAGCCACCTAACCCCTAACCAGCTCCATGTGCTGCAGACAGACAGACAGACAAACGCTTGTAACACTGAAAGAGCCACCTAACCCATAACCAGCTCCATGTGCTGCAGACAGACAGACAAACGGTTGTAACACTGAAAGAGCCACCTAACCCCTAACCAGCTCCATGTGCTGCAGACAGACAGACAGACAGACAGACAGACAGACAGACAGACAGACAAACGGTTGTAACACTGAAAGAGCCATCTAACCCCTAACCAGCTCCATGTGCTGCAGACAGACAAACAGACAGACAAACGGTTGTAACACTGAAAGAGCCACCTAACCCCTAACCAGCTCCATGTGCTGCAGACAGACAGACAGACAAACGCTTGCAACACTGAAAGAGCCACCTAACCCCTAACCAGCTCCATGTGCTGCAGACAGACAGACAGACAAACGCTTGTAACACTGAAAGAGCCACCTAACCCCTAACCAGCTCCATGTGCTGCAGACAGACAGACAGACAAACGCTTGTAACACTGAAAGAGCCACCTAACCCCTAACCAGCTCCATGTGCTGCAGACAGACAGACAGACAAACGCTTGTAACACTGAAAGAGCCACCTAACCCCTAACCAGCTCCATGTGCTGCAGACAGACAGACAAACGGTTGTAACACTGAAAGAGCCACCTAACCCCTAACCAGCTCCATGTGCTGCAGACAGACAGACAAACGCTTGTAACACTGAAAGAGCCACCTAACCCCTAACCAGCTCCATGTGCTGCAGACAGACAGACAGACAGACAGACAAACGGTTGTAACACTGAAAGAGCCATCTAACCCCTAACCAGCTCCATGTGCTGCAGACAGACAAACAGACAGACAAACGGTTGTAACACTGAAAGAGCCACCTAACCCCTAACCAGCTCCATGTGCTGCAGACAGACAGACAGACAAACGCTTGTAACACTGAAAGAGCCACCTAACCCATAACCAGCTCCATGTGCTGCAGACAGACAGACAAACGGTTGTAACACTGAAAGAGCCACCTAACCCCTAACCAGCTCCATGTGCTGCAGACAGACAGACAAACGCTTGTAACACTGAAAGAGCCACCTAACCCCTAACCAGCTCCATGTGCTGCAGACAGACAGACAGACAGACAGACAAACGGTTGTAACACTGAAAGAGCCATCTAACCCCTAACCAGCTCCATGTGCTGCAGACAGACAAACAGACAGACAAACGGTTGTAACACTGAAAGAGCCACCTAACCCCTAACCAGCTCCATGTGCTGCAGACAGACAGACAGACAAACGCTTGCAACACTGAAAGAGCCACCTAACCCCTAACCAGCTCCATGTGCTGCAGACAGACAGACAGACAAACGCTTGTAACACTGAAAGAGCCACCTAACC
>NC_088413.1:18015172-18037672 GCF_034236695.1 Oncorhynchus nerka | reverse complement strand
CTGGATGAGAGGACATGGTGGGGTACAGGGGACTGGTGGGTGTCCTGCCTGCTGGATGAGGGGACATGGTGGGGTACAGGGGACTGGTGGGTGTCCTGTCTGCTGGATGAGAGGACATGGTGGGGTACAGGGGACTGGTGGGTACTGTGTAGTGGTTGGGATTATGCTGGCTCAAGGATGACAACATATGAGAGCAGTGTCACATGCTAACACATGGACTGGAACACCCACGCATGTACACATGAATGCACGTGTGGCCGATGTGAAATGGCTAGCTAGTCAGCAGTGGTGCGCGCTAATAGTGTTTCAGTCTGTGACGTCACTCGCTCTGAGACCTAGAAGTAGTGGTTCCCCTTTCTCTGCAAGGGCCGTGGCTTTTGTGGCGCGATGGGTAACGATGCTTCGTGAGTGACTGTGGTTGATGTGTGCAGAGGGTCCCTGGTTCGAGCCCAGTTTGGGGTGAGGAGAGGGACGGAAGCAATATAAGGATACACTCACACACACACATGCATGCACATACTCACAGCATACACACGTTTGCTCACTCGCACAAAAATACACACACACACACACACATTACTATCATGCCATTTTATTATCCGGTAATTACATATGGACGCCTTCATCTCTGTGCAAAAGTCCCAATTAGTAGCCTCCAGTGTTAATAATGTATAAATAGCATAGCTATCTATCTGTGTTTTAAACTGGCACTAGTAATCGATTGTAAGACTGCGCTCTATTTTCTGTGCTCTTGTAAACCCAACCGCCTGCTGTAAAACAGAACACAGCCATATAAAGCCCTGTTCACTGGTGATACATTCAAACGCAGCATCTGTCCTTGTAGCACACTGAGCCAGCGTCTCTCTCTCTCTTCTCTCCCTCATCTAATCTCTCTCTTCCACATCCTCCCTCTCCCCCTCGCTCTCATAGTCTCTCAGTCTTCCTCATCCTAACTGTCTTTTCTCCCCCTTCTCTCATCCTTCGCCCCCCCCCGCTCTCTATCTCAACCTCACATCCTTATATCTCTCCCCTCTACCCCTGCTCCCCTCCCTCCCTCTCCATCCCTTTCTCACCTAGCCACCATCGCACAGCACGGCCGGCTATACACCCAACATCTGGGTCTGGCTGTTCTGAGCGGCTGCCAGAAGAGCCCTAGGTTTAAAGAGATGTAAACCGCCAGCTGAGTCTGCCTGGTCTCTGTGCTTCAGATCTGTTTGAATGTCAAACCCGCTCGGGTGCCAAACTCGCCTCGCTGTCCATTGCATATTATGTACCACGGAATAAAACCTTCCAATGTATACATAAATATGTAATAGCCAGGAAGAAGGCCATATATGGAGATGTATTATGTGACATACTGTACAATGGGACATTGTTTGTGGCTGGTCAACAGGTTGTTTGTTTGTCAAATGCAATAGTGGTATTTGCATTTGAAATAGTGGTAGGTAGGCTGGTGCATATTATATATACAGTGGTATTTGCATTTGAAATAGTGGTAGGTAGGCTGGTGCATATTATATATACAGTGGTATTTGCATTTGAAATAGTGGTAGGTAGGCTGGTGCATATTATATATACAGTGGTATTTTGCATTTGAAATAGTGGTAGGTAGGCTGGTGCATATTATATATACAGTGGTATTTGCATTTGAAATAGTGGTAGGTAGGCTGGTGCATATTATATATACAGTGGTATTTGCATTTGAAATAGTGGTAGGTAGGCTGGTGCATATTATATATACAGTGGTATTTGCATTTGAAATAGTGGTAGGTAGGCTGGCAACAGGCTTGTTGCATATTCATATACAGTGGTATTTGCATTTGAAATAGTGGTAGGTAGGCTGGTGCATATTATATATACAGTGGTATTTGCATTTGAAATAGTGGTAGGTAGGCTGGCAACAGGCTTGTTGCCCGGCTGGTGCATATTCATATACAGTGGTATTTGCATTTGAAATAGTGGTAGGTAGGCTGGTGCATATTATATATACTGTGGTATTTGCATTTGAAATAGTGGTAGGTAGGCTGGTGCATATTATATATACAGTGGTATTTGCATTTGAAATAGTGGTAGGTAGGCTGGTGCATATTATATATACAGTGGTATTTGCATTTGAAATAGTGGTAGGTAGGCTGGTGCATATTATATATACAGTGGTATTTGCATTTGAAATAGTGGTAGGTAGGCTGGTGCATATTATATATACAGTGGTATTTGCATTTGAAATAGTGGTAGGTAGGCTGGCAACAGGCTTGTTGCCCGGCTGGTGCATATTATATATACAGTGGGGCAAAAAAGTAAGGCAAAGGGTGGCTACTTTGAAGAATCTGAAATATAAAATATATCTTTATTTGTTTAACACTTTTTTAGTTACCACATGACTCCTTATGTGTTATTGATGGTTTTGATGTCTTCCCTATCATGCTACAATGTAGAAAATAGTACAAATAAAGAAAGGCCCTTGAATGAGTTGGTGTTCTAAAACTGTTGACCTGGACTGTAAATATGTATATGTTTTATGGATACAGTATACGTAGATATTTTATGTGTAGATTGTCTGTGTGAGAGAAACCATGTCATTGAGATACATTATGGGTGGAAGGTCTAGAAGATTTAGAGTATTCAGAGGAAGCTGAACAGATGATACCAACATCATATAATATACTAACAGTATGGCCTTACATTAGGAGGTGAGTGGTTGTTTTCTAGTTTGGACCTCTAAGACCCTAGTACACTAAATGGGCACAAAGCTACGTCATGATCTTCACTAATAGTCAAGATCATATCGAAGTATCGTTAAGGTAAACACCGACTGCCAGACAACAGTTTAACCGCCTGTCGCCGCCCCTTTTAAACGTCCAATCAAATATTCATTGTGTGATGTTTGCACACGGCCCCTGCTCCCCTGGCCCACGCCGTCAACGACGCTCGCCTACCGGAGCATGTTCTTGTCACGTTTTGAGGAAGCGGTGGCGGCTGGCAACGAAGCCCCATAACAGTTAAAGCCTGGATACAGAGATTAAAGCGAGGCTGCATCTGACGCTAGTAAAGACGCCATGCACGTCGCCGATGCTGTACTGATGCTGAGAGAAGGAAGGGAGGATAAGGACAGTGACTAGGGAAGCGTGTAGGATAGAGGTTTGAGAGCTGTTTGAAAAAAACTGTCTGAAATTTCAGCCTGGTTGGATGTGCCAGGTGTGCCAGGTGTGCCAGGTGTGCCAGGTGACATCATTGGGCAGTAAATTGGTTAATAGACCAATAAGAAAGAGTTACAAACCTCTCTGCCAATAACAGCTAGTTTTCCCCTCCCCACTCAGACCACTCCCAGCATTTTTGCTTGAGAAATTGCTCTTTGCCAAGAAGCATTTTTTATTTATTTTTGACAATTTGACTTAAAAACAATCACAGTACGGTACTTAATCGCTACTCAGAATCTATTTGATATTTGGATAAAAACCGCTGCATTGGACCTTTAACTTCTAGTAAATATTATGAAAATACCATCCTCCACTCCCAAAAACTAAGATTGTAGGCCTATGAACAATTACATCAAACATTAAAACAGTCCATTGAACACTTTGCCAGTAGTCTGTCTATATCAACTTTACAGTACTGTGACTTTGAGAAATTGCTACACTAATGCCAACCGCCATGGGTAACAACAAAATAGCCGCCGTAGATCCTGAGGCAGAAGGGCGGAAGAAATAAAGTTGGCTCCGCTATCATAATCTAGCATGTGGAGCTAACTCACATTTGAATGTAAACTTCAAATCTGGCCGTCCCAAGGGTACCTACAAAAGCTCATTTGCATGATTAATTACCGACAATAGAGACATGGCGCTGTAAGTGCGTTTACTGCCTCTAGTCCCCACACAGTAGATAGATACACCATCTGATCGCAGAGTGCAGGTTGTGTATGAGCATGGTACTTACAGAGGGCTTTGCTCCTTCACTCTACTGCAGTTAGGTTGGAAACTAGGGGAAACCCTCATTCAACAGAGTTAGCAGATGAAACATCATAGCATTCTTATGCATGTAGCCTATAAATCCACTTCTGAAACTTTGAGCGAATGAAATAACTTATCTTTTGAAAGCTGAGGCTCCCTGGCGAATCGCGTGTCAGCGGACATGTCTGCTGCCCCCCACCTTCCCCAAACCTTTGCTTCTCATCATCTTCAGGAGGCCCAGTTTGAGCTGGAGACGTAAACGTCTGAGGAAAGAGGCAAACCGGTGTCCGTTTCCCACTGTCTTGTCTCACAAGCAGATTGCCAGCATATGGACTGGTTCATTACGACTAATACAGTATAATAGAACGCTGCTCACGAGGCTCGCACACAACGCGTCAAAGGTAATTATAAAGCAATCATTTCTAACAAGCCACCAAATCAGCTGGCGAGGCTCCCGGCAGTGCACCAAGTCTCCCCCCCAGTGAGAACAACAGAACCGGGGAGGGGAAAATATTGTTATCAAACGCCGGCGCACTGATCTTCCCTGCCTCCCTTCCCTGTCTTTAAAACCAGCCTTCTGAAACTGCCTGAGGATTTATGATATACCATTTTAAAAACTTTATTACAAAACTAGAAGAAAGAAAAGCATGAAACTTTCATGCTCTTATTTTCGTTCTCGTTATGTTTCATTTCTGTCACAGGTTTGAAGTTGGCCTGTGAAGTTCTACCCTACAACAAGTTGTTCCTTAAAGAAAAAGTGTAACTAGACAGATTTCAGTCCCCACCTAACCATTCCCTCAGCCTGTGCCATAAAGTCCAGACCTCCTGGCAGACGCTGTAGTGTACTCACATAAAGGGACGCTAGACAAATACAGGTCACGGCCATACTAAACCAGAGAGCTCAGGTAACGGCCATACTAAACCAGAGAGCTCAGGTAACAGCCATACTAAACCAGAGAGCTCAGGTAACGGCCATACTAAACCAGAGAGCTCAGGTAACGGCCATACTAAACCAGAGAGCTCAGGTAACGGCCATACTAAACCAGAGAGCTCAGGTAACGGCCATACTAAACCAGAGAGCTCAGGTACACAGCCATACTAAACCAGAGAGCTCAGGTAACGGCCATACTAAACCAGAGAGCTCAGGTACACAGCCATACTAAACCAGAGAACTCAGGTAACGGCCATACTAAACCAGAGAGCTCAGGTACACAGCCATACTAAACCAGAGAGCTCAGGTACACAGCCATACTAAACCAGAGTTTAGGTACACAGCCATACTAAACCAGAGCTCAGGTACACAGCCATACTAAACCAGAGAGCTCAGGTAACGGCCATACTAAACCAGAGAGCTCAGGTAACGGCCATACTAAACCAGAGAGCTCAGGTACACAGCCATACTAAACCAGAGAGCTCAGGTACACAGCCATACTAAACCAGAGAGCTCAGGTACACAGCCATACTAAACCAGAGAGCTCAGGTACACAGCCATACTAAACCAGAGAGCTCAGGTACACAGCCATACTAAACCAGCTGGCGAGGCTCCCGGCAGTACACAGCCATACTAAACCAGAGAGCTCAGGTACACAGCCATACTAAACCAGCTGGCGAGGCTCCCGGCAGTACACAGCCATACTAAACCAGAGAGCTCAGGTACACAGCCATACTAAACCAGAGAGCTCAGGTACACAGCCAAATGCCACCCATTTCAAATGTTCATGGATCTCACGTTCACATTCATTCAAAATATGCATTATAGTAACATCACTGCAGAGATATTGAAGCCTGTATGAATTTAAAACCGTATACATGTAAACCACAGAACGCAGCACCGTGTAGCCTAATTTGCCTTCTTTGAAGCAGTCGGGTCCATTTCTTTGAATGGTTTGGCATGAGTCATCCAAAACTTCAGCCAGTGATACTGCTTTCTACTGTCGTGCATAAGGGACAGACAGTTCTGGTCAGTAATGGTTCTGCACTTTTCAACTTACTTACATGCTCTCCTTCAGCAACAATTCCAGTAAGACTATTGTGTGAGTAACAATTGTGACCAATCTTAGAAGACAACCTGCCCTGAAAATCGAGAAACAGCATAACTTCCTGGAAGAGAATGATTTAAAGACAGAAAATGTCCACATAAGTGATGCGATTATCATGACGTAACCCTTTATATAAATCCACCAGCGTAGGAAACAAAATGGCTTACTATACAATGTATAAAAATCCAAGAAGATGGAAGAATGAGATGATATGTCCTTTATATCCGTAACAAAACCACACACTGAAACCTTCTCTTCCGTGTCCTGTCAGAGCCATTTCTTAGCTCACTGGCAACCTATGTTCCAGTACACCAATCCTCTGTCCTCCATCTTTGGAATCTTTATAAGTACTGGTAGAAACAGTATAAGAGCTCTACAGAGATGGCTGGATGACAGAGAAGTCCCGACGCCGACGTTGTCCCAAGCGAGGCCCTTTATTATCCCGATCTGTAAATGACCACAGAGCTTCACCTAACGGGCCTTCCAGTTATATTAAACCAGGATCGATTCTACAACTGGAGGGTCCAGTCTCTGCCTCCGCTGAGGGGAATGGATTTAAAGTACTACAGACAGACTCTGAGAGAAATGTATGGAGGCCATGCGTATGTGATGGGACAGTGGCGTAAAACCCACTTGGGATCGGGGATGGATGGAGGGATGAAGGAATGACATCAGAGCTCTGTGGAGAAGTACAGGATTGGGTAAGAAGAGGATGGAGGGATGAAGGAATGACATCAGAGCTCTGAGGAGAAGTACGGGATTGGGTAAGAAGAGGATGGAGGGATGAAGGAATGACATCAGAGCTCTGAGGAGAAGTACAGGATTGTGTAAGAAGAGGATGGAGGGATAAGTGGGCTAAAAGAGAAGTGGGTTTTCCCAAAGAAACTCAGCAATAAGCAATAGAGGGCTGAGTCTGACATGTACAGGAAATGCTTGGTGATTCTTCTTGATGATGTTTCGCTTTAACATTTTGTTCAACTTTCAGATGTTGTCTGTACCACTCCCAAGTCCCACCATGAATGATCAGGCAATACTTTCGTATTTATAGAATACTGATCGACAGCAGCACCACCGTAGTACATCTGAGATAAGAGAGATTGAAGTCTTTTTTTATACTCATTTGAAAGACAGCAGTTGTTGGGCTCCCAAAGGCATCAAACTCGTTATATATAAGAGGGAGTGCTTTGAATACCAATACATTACTGAATCAACAACACTCTTTAGAAGCCACTGTCAGCATTATTGACAGAATCACAGTTAAAAGTTTGCATTTTCTCTTCAGATATAGACATTGACAATACTTGCTACAATGCGTGCTTCTGCATATTGAAGTTGTAATGGCTTTCACCAAATGGTAGCCAAACAATGGTAGGTGATACAGACCAAAAACATTTGCCGTTTTCTTGTGACACAAACCCATCATTTAAAGCCAGGACAAAATCTTAAGTCCTAAGTCAGCCTCAACTGTACCAACCAATAGGTCATAGCTGTCACGCCTACTGCTGCTCTTCCTCTCCAGCAGCTCGATGTTGCCGGTCTACTAACCACCAGTCCTGGCAACCATCATTACGCACACCTGGACTTCCTCATCACCTTGATTACCTTCCCTTTATTCAACCCTCAGTGGCCTCAGTCATCAGGCAGTATTGGTTTGCTTTCATGTTCAATACGCATCTCCTGTTTTGTTCATTTGCCTTTCATCATTGTTATTAAACTCTCCTTCTGCACCTGCTTCCTGACTCCCTGTGTATTCGTGACAATAACCCTGGGAAATACTGACGCCAAAAGCCATAGCAACACTCTAAGCACGTGAAAACATAGAGAACTGTTTTGTTCTGCATTGATGTGATGCAAACGTTTCTTTCCACTGTTAACCTCATCGCCCTCATTTCAACTTCACAACATCCGCTATAGGCTCCTCTACATACTGACGCCACTAAAATTACAGACAGAACCTGGACAAAGAAGAACAACTTCACAACATCCGCTATAGGCTCCTCTACATACTGACGCCACTAAAATTACAGACAGAACCTGGACAAAGAAGAACAACTTCACAACATCCGCTATAGGCTCCTCTACATACTGACGCCACTAAAATTACAGACAGAACCTGGACAAAGAAGAACAACTTCACAACATCCGCTATAGGCTCCTCTACATACTGACGCCACTAAAATTACAGACAGAACCTGGACAAAGAAGAACAACTTCACAACATCCGCTATAGGCTCCTCTACATACTGACGCCACTAAAATTACAGACAGAACCTGGACAAAGAAGAACAACTTCACAACATCCGCTATAGGCTCCTCTACATACTGACGCCACTAAAATTACAGACAGAACCTGGACAAAGAAGAACAAACGCGAGGCCGTTTTCTTTTCAAATCCTCAGCTCAATGAAGACGGCCATTAGGCCACTAAACTTCTCCGCCAATTCTCTCCGTCACTCTCTTTCTCGTCGAACAAAGTTCCAATTAAACTCAACCCACAGAGCTGAGAAGCCTTGATGTATTTTGGATTATTGGGCACAGTGGACTGAGAGACTACTGTTAAGGTGTTTTCATCTGGTTTCATCGTGCTAGCCACGTACTCTTGTCAGAGGAATCTCACAGAGCAAGACTGTCCAATTCATCTCAGGCCCCTCTCTCCTATAGGAGTCCCTGGCACTGCCCGACTCCCTGCCAGCCCACAGCTCAGAGCAGCTTTCTATGATTACAGTCAGGCTCTTCACAGGCCAGCTCATCAGACACTGAATATACTACTTGGGGTCCTTTTTTGTCTAATTAAAAATTTGACCCAGCATGGGAGTGTTAAGAAATGAGAGAGAGAGAGAGAGAGAGAGAGAGAGAGAGAGAGAGAGAAGACTGAAGAGAGAGAGGATGAGAAAGGATGCAGAGAGAATACAATACAATACAGTTTCATCCTCATACAGAAAATGAAAGGATTTAAAACCCTGCCGTCGCTCAGTGCTGTAAACTCCTCACACGTGTGTATCTAGCTCTGGGCTCACTATCACCTGTTTGTAGCTAGGGCCATACTGTAAACAGGCATTTAAGGGGGAGATGGCGGCGAGCGTAAGCAAAATCTGCTGAAGAGAGAAAGGATTAGTGTCTATTGTTCATTGTTAACTCCTTTTCATCTCTGACCATTGTGAATGGGAGAGCCCCATTGAGGTACGCGGGCGCCTGCCAAAATGGCTCCCTTTTGTTTATAAATCTCATTATCCCCTCTCCCCAGGAGCAGGGCCTGAGTAACTACACTAGTGTGTGAAGAGCACTCTCCTGGCTCGGAGCTAATGGTAGCCAAATGATATTATGACTAAATAATGGTGGCTGAACTTTTAAATACACTCTTCGCCCTATAGGGAAGCGGTACAGCTGAAAGCCATTTGAGTCGGTGGCGATGTTGCACTCGATAAGGATATAGCTCTGACAGTGGCAGAAATGTCTACTTCTTTCGTCGTTATTTAAGGCGGCCCAGCCAGGGGATGTCACAGTCTAACATACTGACCATTTCACAACAAGAGGAGGATATGTAGAACATGAGTTATGAAAATCGGGTCCGCCACGCGACAAACCTTCTGGGGAATAGAGAAAAGAAAAGTTGTCGTGACGACAATAACCTCTCACCATAAGCCCTGGCAAAGTATAGAGTGGGGCAAAAAAGTATTTAGTCAGCCACCAATTGTGCAAGTTCTTCCACTTAAAAAGATGAGAGAGATCTGTCATTTTCATCATAGGTACACTTCAACTTGCCCATTCTTCAATGCAAATCTTCTCAAGCTCCTTCAAGTTGGATGGGTTCCACTGGTGCACAGCAATCTTTAAGTCATACCACAGATTCTCAAATGGATTGAGGTCTGGGCTTTGACTAGGTCATTCCAAGACATTTAAATGTTTCCCCTTAAACCACTTGACTGTTGATTTAGCAGTATGCTTAGGATCATTGTCCTGCTGAAAGATGAACCTCTGTCCCAGTCTCAAATCTCTGGAAGACTGAAACAGGTTTTCCTCAAGAAAAATGTCCCTGTATTTAGCGCCATCCATCATTCCTTCAATTCTGACCAGTTTCCCAGTCCCTGACGATGAAAAACATCCCCACAACATGATGCTGGGATGGTGTTCTCGGGGTGATTTTGCGCCAGACATAGCATTTTCCTTGATGGCCAAAAAGCTACATTTTAGTCTCATCTGACCAGAGCACCTTCTTCCATATATTTGTGGAGTCTCCCACATGCCTTTTGGTGAACCCCAAATGTGTTTGCTTATTTTTTTCATTAAGCAATGGCTTTTTTCTGGCCACTCCCCCATAAAGCCCAGCTCTGGAGAGTGCACGGCTTAAAGTGGTCCTGTGGACAGATACTCCAATCTCCGCTGTGGAGCTTTGCAGCTCCTCCTTCTCCTCCTCCTTTGGTCTCTTTGTTGCCTCTCTGATTAATGCCCTCCTTGCCTGGTCTGTAAGTTTTGGTGGGTGGCCCTCTCTTGGCAGGTTTGTTGTGCAATATTCTTTCCATTTTTTTTAATAATGGATTTAAATGGTGCCCTGTGGGATGTTCAACGTTTCTGATATTTTTTTATAACCCAACCCTGATCTGTACTTCTCCACAACTTTGTCCCTGACCTGTTGTTTGGAGAGCTCCTTGGTCTTCATGGTGCCGCTTGCTTGGTGGTGCCCTTTGCTTAGTGGTGTTGCAGACTTTGGGGCCTTTCAGAACAGGTGTGTATATATATATTCAGATCATGTGACAGACCATGTGACACTTAGATTACACACAAGTGTACTTCATTTAACTAATTATGTGACTTCTGAAGGTAATTGGTTGCACCAGATCTTATTTAGGGGCTTCATGGAAAAGGGGGGGGGGGTATTTTTGTTCATTTCCCTTCACCAATTTGAACTATTTTGTGTATGTCTATCATATGAAAACCAAATAAAATCCATTTAAATGACAGGTTCTAATGCAACAAAATAGGAAAAACTCCAACGGGGATGAATACTTTTGCAAGGCACTGTATCTATCCATCCATCAGTGTCTGCAGCTACCAGCATCACTCACAAAGAGAACACAGAGTTTTGATGCTGCCACCACCAAGGCACTGTATCTATCCATCCATCAGTGTCTGCAGCTACCAGCATCACTCACAAAGAGAACACAGAGTTTTGATGCTGCCACCACCAAGGCACTGTATCTATACATCCATCAGTGTCTGCAGCTACCAGCATCACTCACAAAGAGAACACAGAGTTTTGATGCTGCCACCACCAAGGCACTGTATCTATCCATCCATCAGTGTCTGCAGCTACCAGCATCACTCACAAAGAGAACACAGAGTTTTGATGCTGCCACCACCAAGGCACTGTATCTATCCATCCATCAGTGTCTGCAGCTACCAGCATCACTCACAAAGAGAACACAGAGTTTTGATGCTGCCACCACCAAGGCACTGTATCTATCCATCCATCAGTGTCTGCAGCTACCAGCATCACTCACAAAGAGAACACAGAGTTTTGCTTCGCTGTTGAAAGATCCAGCAATCGGGTCCTCGACATGAATGCTGGATCGTAACAAAAGTACACAGTTGTTAACCTCTACTGTCTACCTTCTCCTTCACGTGACGCTGTTTATTCATCCAAGATAAACACATGAGAAGGTTTAAAGTCAGCGTGAAAAGCTTTTGGAGTTGGTTCTGAGATGCGGTGTGGTATTGAAGGCTGAGTGCTGTGTGCGCCCGTCCAGGGTGGGATTGTAGGAGCTATTATCTTTCTGTCTGTGATAAGGGAAACACATTAACGGTCTGCGGTTCACTCCTGAACGTGTAGACTAAAAGCCTGGGAGACCTTGTTGTTGGTGGATGCGGAGGTTCACCTCTGTTCTCTAACGATGCAGAAAACGTTGACATTGCGTGTGCTTTTGTGAATGCCGCACCACCGTAGCGAGCTCGGGTTACCTTCAATGCCAAGCGAATCTTTCAGAAAACATACACTGATTTACAAGGAAGACTCTCGAAGAAAATACTTTTGTGTTCGCACCTTTGTTGATTTGGCCCGGTGTAACCCTCCTCCTCTCCTCCTCGTCCAGCTTGGTGCACTCAGCTTCAGTGCTCTGAATGGCAGACTAGTTCTATACTGTATGGACTTTGTGCACTTCTCCCTGCAGAACGGCGGAGGGGGAAAAGAACTGCTTCGATCTCCACTTCTAATGAAAGCCAAAACTATGACAAACGCAATCATTCTCGGCGCATCCCGGCCAGAGGAATGAATCCCCCAATACACGCTCATCTTCCTTTCACAATACCTTCAATCTATTTCAATATGCATTCTGTCGCCGTGGATAAAGTCATTACCAAACATGTCACAGCGTTGACAAGAAACTGATGGAGAACCAACCCCTTAAAAACAACAGAAAATTACTATAATTCCACGGATGTACGTAAGTTATGGAGCAATAATAGAAAATAATATACACACGGTATCGTGTTCCTGTCAACAATGAAATTAAAAAGAACTACTCCAAATCAATAAGGCCTGAAGTTCAGGGGGAGAGCAGAGAGAGTAGAATACCAAGGAGATCTCAACCAGGTCCTTTCGGTGATCTATTCTATTTGCGTCCCAACTCCTTATATTACCTGTCACATTATTGCATCGATTCATTTTCATTGATGACTGATGCCTGCAATGAGTTGTTTTCTTGTTTTTGTTGCCGCTGAAGACCCGGGGCCAGAGAATGAAATATGCCGTGGGTAATTGGATTTAAATGGAAACGCTGACCTGTGTGGTATGAAGGCGTGGGAACGGGGTGTGTAGTGTCCCGTTGGCGGAGCGGAGAGGGAGAGAGAGTCTTACAGGGAGTTTAGACAGTCATTAACATGCCCGAGGACTTCATTAGCCGGCCTGATTACCTTGTGCATCAAAGTGACAGCTAGGAAAGGGGGGAGCACACACACACACACACGCACACACTGAGAGAACAGGTGGTCAAACACATTCTGATCCAGCACAATGCTGCTCTGCTCTAGACACAGCAATCCTATTTCAGAGTACATAGTACAATCTCCAGTATAAACTCAACAATGTTATAATCTCTGCTCAGTAACAGTGAGGAAAAACACAATTCAAATATTAAGGTCTGCTTCAGGCGAAGCACCTACCGGTGCCCAGCCATCATGCTTACAATACACTACAGAAAAAACATGATTGTACAAATGATGCGCATACAATAATCCCGGCCAGTACAGCTCCCATCTAGCCACACGACAATGATGTTATTTTATACAGTCACACAAAGACACGGATAGTGAAAAATGGCCCAAGGTTCAAATCTGGGGACAAGAAAATCACAAGAAGCTCCGCCACAATAACGTGCCGTGTTGTTAAACTGGATATTCACAGAATGGATTGTCGTCTCTTTCTGCCTTATTATGTTGTTCTCTTGCCCACTCTCAAACTTCCATCCCTTCTCTTCTCCCCCATCTTTTACTCTTCAACTCTTTTCCTCTCTGCAATTTGTTTGTCCATCACTGTGTTTTCAGTGCTCTTTGCCGCATTTCCACGGGAGCTTGCTGATACCTAAATTACATGTTTCTCCGCAGCTCTTTAGCAGGGCTGTCAGCTTCTTCTTTGGGTTAAAATAAACATCTAGCCTTTTCCCTTCCACAGCCCATGATATCATGCAGTAAAACCCAGCAGGACTGAGAGGGGAGAGTCAGGGCTTCCCTGCATGTGCACGACTGTTTTTGACAGATACAGAAACACAGTAGAAGGAGGGATGAAGAAGAAAGGAGCGAGAGAGCAATAGTGGAAGTAAAAGACAGAGATTCAGATAGGGGGATAAACAGAAGAAGGATAGAAACATACAGAGAAAAAAGATGGTAAGAGAGAGAGAGATAATATATCAACTAGCTCTCATAGTCTATCAACTAGCTCTCATAGTCTTTCAACTAGCTCTCATAGTCTATCAACTAGCTCTCATAGTCTATCAACTAGCTCTCACGGTCTATCAACTAGCTCTCACGGTCTATCAACTAGCTCTCACAGTCTATCAACTAGCTCTCATAGTCTATCAACTAGCTCTCACAGTCTATCAACTAGCTCTCATAGTCTATCAACTAGCTCTCACGGTCTATCAACTAGCTCTCACGGTCTATCAACTAGCTCTCATAGTCTATCAACTAGCTCTCATAGTCTATCAACTAGCTCTCATAGTCTATCAACTAGCTCTCACGGTCTATCAACTAGCTCTCATAGTCTATCAACTAGCTCTCATAGTCTATCAACTAGCTCTCACGGTCTATCAACTAGCTCTCACGGTCTATCAACTAGCTCTCACGGTCTATCAACTAGCTCTCACAATCTATCAACTAGCTCTCATAGTCTATCAACTAGCTCTCATAGTCTATCAACTAGCTCTCACGGTCTATCAACTAGCTCTCACGGTCTTTCAACTAGCTCTCATAGTCTATCAACTAGCTCTCATAGTCTATCAACTAGCTCTCATAGTCTATCAACTAGCTCTCACGGTCTATCAACTAGCTCTCATAGTCTATCAACTAGCTCTCATAGTCTATCAACTAGCTCTCATAGTCTATCAACTAGCTCTCACGGTCTATCAACTAGCTCTCACGGTCTATCAACTAGCTCTCATAGTCTATCAACTAGCTCTCATAGTCTATCAACTAGCTCTCATAGTCTATCAACTAGCTCTCATAGTCTATCAACTAGCTCTCATAGTCTATCAACTAGCTCTCACGGTCTATCAACTAGCTCTCACAGTCTATCAACTAGCTCTCATAGTCTATCAACTAGCTCTCATAGTCTATCAACTAGCTCTCGTAGTCTATCAACTAGCTCTCACGGTCTATCAACTAGCTCTCATAGTCTATCAACTAGCTCTCATAGTCTATCAACTAGCTCTCGTAGTCTATTTATTATTATTTTGTATTTACTTCACCTTTATTTAACCAGGTAGGCTAGTTGAGTACAAGTTCTCATTTACAACTGCGACCTGGCCAAGATAAAGCATAGCAGTGTGAACAGACAACAACACAGAGTTACACATGGAGTAAACAATAAACAAGTCAATAACACAGTATAATTTTTTTTTTAAAGAGTCTATATACATTGTGTGCAAAAGGCATGAGGAGGTAGGCGAATAATTACAATTTAGCAGATTAACACTGGAGTGATACATGATCAGATGGTCATGTGCAGGTAGAGATACTGGTATGCAAAAGAGCAGAAAAGTAAATAAATAAAAACAGTATGGGAATGAGGTAGGTAAAATGGGTGGGCTATTTACCGATGGACTATGTACAGCTGCAGCGATCGGTTAGCTGCTCAGATAGCAGATGTTTAAAGTTGGTGAGGGAGATAAAAGTCTCCAACTTCAGCGATTTTTGCAATTCGTTCCAGTCACAAGCAGCAGAGAACTGGAAGGAAAGGCGGCCAAATGAGGTAGCTCTCATAGTCTATCAACTAGCTCTCACATTCTATCAACTAGCTCTCAAAGTCTATCAACTAGCTCTCACAGTCTATCAACTAGCTCTCACAGTCTATCAACTAGTTCTCACAGTCTATCAACTAGCTCTCACGGTCTATCAACTAGCTCTCACGGTCTATCAACTAGTTCTCACAGTCTATCAACTAGCTCTCACGGTCTATCAACTAGCTCTCACGGTCTATCAACTAGTTCTCACGGTCTATCAACTAGCTCTCACAGTCTATCAACTAGCTCTCACAGTCTATCAACTAGCTCTCACAGTCTATCAACTAGTTCTCACTCTCACAGTCTCACAGAAGTTCATCCATGTTTCTCAAACATCAAATTTCAAAGTGTTTTATGGTTAAGATCAGGCATTAACTCCAAAGTTTGAAGGTAAGGGTTAAGGTTTGGAATAGGCTTAAAGCAGACATTTAAAAAATACCTTCTATCGCTTAATTTGAAGTTGTAACCTTTGGTATCAGAGGCAGATGCTTACCACCATCCACCATCCCAGTCAACAACACCCTAGCAAAACCAAAACTGACTTGAAAGGTAACAGCGCTCACTGTTGCCTCTAGTGGACGGTGTCCACGTCATCTCCCGACTTCCTCAGACATGGATGGACAACGAATACTGACTTGTATCATGGGTGACCTGGCTCAATATAGGAGGCAGCTTGCTGCTTGGGAGAACAGTGTGACAGAGATGGAGAAGAGGCCAAGAGGAGCCTCACAAAGGGAGGGATTAATGGAAGACTAAAACCGAATGGGCAGAATACCTCAGATGCCTCCCAAATGGCACCCTATTCTCAAAATAGGGCACAACTTTTGACCAGATCCCTTTGGCCTTAGTAGTGCACTATAATGGGAATAGGGTGTCATTTGGGACATATCCTCCACATTCATCTGCTACTGTAGTCACTCCTCATTCATCTGCTACTGTAGTCACTCCGCATTCATCTGCTACTGTAGTCACTCCGCATTCATCTGCTACTGTAGTCACTCCGCATTCATCTGCTACTGTAGTCACTCCACATTCATCTGCTACTGTAGTCACTACACATTCATCTGCTACCGTAGTCACTCCGTATTCATCTGCTACTGTAGTCACTCCGCATTCATCTGCTACTGTAGTCACTCCTCATTCATCTGCTACTGTAGTCACTCCACATTCATCTGCTACTGTAGTCACTACACATTCATCTGCTACTGTAGTCACTCCACATTCATCTACTACTGTAGTCACTCCGCATTCATGACCATCTAGTACTAATTAACCAACATGCTTATAAACATAGTAGATCCATGTCAAGTTACATGCTACATGTATAGTGGATGTTTCACACATAGTCACACTGCCTCCTGCACTGCTACCTACTACACACACACTGAAACACACACAAACACACAGTCGCCGGTGCCTGGAGCCAGCTAGTTCCAGTTCCCTCTCTGTCTCTCCCATCACAGAGAAGGGCTTTTAGAGGAGGCTGATAACGGTGATGATCTGCTCCTTCACATTTCCCCTGGCACATCACAGTCATGATCAAGTCTGTGTGATACACTGTGTGCGATAGACTGTGTGTGATGGAGTGTGTGTGATGGAGTGTGTGAAGCGGGACTGTGTGCGAACAGTGGACTGTACTGAGAGTGTCTGTAATCTCCACAAGGTGTTAGCTTGAATAGCTGTATACGGTAGCTCATGCTGGAGAAATTGGTTTGTGAGTGGGTGTACGTGTGTGTTTGTGTGTGTTCCCCAGTGACCACTGTCATCTCCCATCTCTCTCTCCCTTCTTCTAGCAGGATACCCTGTCTTATAGGCACATAGCAACATCTCTCCCTCCCTTCTCCTATCAGGATACCCTGTCTTATAGGCACATAGCAACATCTCTCCCTCCCTTCTCCTATCAGGATACCCTGTCTTATAGGCACATAGCAACATCTCTCTCCTTCTCCTATCAGGATACCCTGTCTTATAGGCACATAGCAACATCTCTCCCTCTCTTCTCCTATCAGGATACCCTGTCTTATAGGCACATAGCAACATCTCTCCCTCCCTTCTCCTATCAGGATACCCTGTCTTATAGGCACATAGCAACATCTCTCCCTCCCTTCTCCTATCAGGATACCCTGTCTTATAGGCACATAGCAACATCTCTCCCTCCCTTCTCCTATCAGGATACCCTGTCTTATAGGCACATAGCAACATCTCTCCCTCCCTTCTCCTATCAGGATACCCTGTCTTATAGGCACATAGCAACATCTCTCCTCCCTTCTCCTATCAGGATACCCTGTCTTATAGGCACATAGCAACATCTCTCCCTCCCTTCTCCTATCAGGACACCCTGTCTTATAGGCACATAGCAACATCTCTCTCTCCCATCAAAATTTCTAGAGGCCAGAGCTGAGGTACACTAGGAATCTTTAGCTATGTTGTAAATGCACATCAAATGGGCCCAGAGATACGAATACCATTAAGGCCCTCCATGGTGACGGTGTGTGTGTGTGTGTGTGTGTGTGTGTGTGTGTGTGTGTGTGTGTGTGTGTGTGTGTGTGTGTGTGTGCGTGTGTGTGTTGTGTGTGTGTGCGCGGCCTCAAAGAGTAGAGGTAACATAGTAAACGTAAATCTTTGATGTGTATGATATGTTAGGATGTTATGTTGGTATGGTTACATAAGACAAAACAAAGTGAAGTGTGGTTGGTCAGGGTGGATGGGTGGGTGTAACGAAGGAGGGTGGTTGGTCAGGGTTGATGGGTGGGTGTGTAATGAAGGAGGGTTGTTGGTCAGGGTTGATGGGTGGGTGTGTAATGAAGGAGGGTTGTTGGTCAGGGTGGTTGGTCAGGGTGGTTGATCAGGGTTGATGGGTGGTGTGTAATGAAGGAGGGTTGTTGGTCAGGGTGGATGGGTGGGTGTGTAATGAAGGAGGGTTGTTGGTCAGGGTTGATGGGTGGGTGTGTAATGAAGGAGGGTTGTTGGTCAGGTGGTTGGTCAGGTGGTTGGTCAGGGTTGATGGGTGGGTGTGTAATGAAGGAGTGTGGTTGGTCAGGGTGGTTGGTCAGGGTTGATGGGTGGGTGTGTAATGAAGGAGGGTTGTTGGTCAGGGTGGATGGGTGGGTGTGTAATGAAGGAGTGTGGTTGGTCAGGGTTGATGGGTGAGTGTGTAATAAAGGAGTGTGGTTGGTCAGGTGGTTGGTCAGGGTTGATGGGTGGGTGTGTAATGAAGGAGGGTTGTTGGTCAGGGTGGATGGGTGGGTGTGCAATGAAGGAGTGTGGTTGGTCAGGGTGGTTGGTCAGGTTGGATGGGTGGGTGTGTAATGAAGGAGTGTGGTTGGTCAGGGTGGATGGGTGGGTGTGAACGAAGGAGGGTGGTTGGTCAGGGTTGATGGGTGGGTGTGTAATGAAGGAGGGTTGTTGGTCAGGTTGATGGGTGGGTGTGTAATGAAGGAGGGTTGTTGGTCAGGGGATGGGTGGGTGTGTAATGAAGGAGGGTTGTTGGTCAGGGTTGATGGGTGGGTGTGTAATGAAGGAGGGTTGTTGGTCAGGTGGTTGGTCAGGTTGATGGGTGGGTGTGTAATGAAGGAGGGTTGTTGGTCAGGGTGGATGGGTGGGTGTGTAATGAAGGAGTGTGGTTGGTCAGGGTGGATGGGTGGGTGTGTAATGAAGGAGGGTTGTTGGTCAGGGTTGATGGGTGGGTGTGTAATAAAGGAGTGTGGTTGGTCAGGGTGGATGGGTGGGTGTGTAACGAAGGAGGTGGTTGGTCAGGGTTGATGGGTGGGTGTGTAATGAAGGAGGGTTGTTGGTCAGGGTTGATGGGTGGGTGTGTAATGAAGGAGGGTTGTTGGTCAGGGTGGTTGGTCAGGGTGGTTGGTCAGGGTTGATGGGTGGGTGTGTAATGAAGGAGGGTTGTTGGTCAGGTGGATGGGTGGGTGTGTAATGAAGGAGGGTTGTTGGTCAGGGTTGATGGGTGGGTGTGTAATGAAGGAGGGTTGTTGGTCAGGGTGGTTGGTCAGGGTGGTTGGTCAGGGTTGATGGGTGGGTGTGTAATGAAGGAGAGTTGTTGGTCAGGGTGGATGGGTGGGTGTGTAATGAAGGAGGGTTGTTGGTCAGGTGGATGGGTGGGTGTGTAATGAAGGAGTGTGGTTGGTCAGGAGTGGTTGGTCAGGGTTGATGGGTGGGTGTGTAATGAAGGAGGGTTGTTGGTCAGGGTGGATGGGTGGGTGTGTAATGAAGTGGGTTGGTCAGGGTTGATGGGTGGGTGTGTAATGAAGGAGTGTGGTTGGTCGGGGTTGATGGGTGGGTGTGTAATAAAGGAGTGTGGTTGGTCAGGGGTGGTTGGTCAGGGTTGATGGGTGGGTGTGTAATGAAGGAGGGTTGTTGGTCAGGGTTGATGGGTGGGTGTGTAATGAAGGGAGTGTGGTTGGTCAGGGTGGTTGGTCAGGGTGGTTGGTCAGGTTGGATGGGTGGGTGTGTAATGAAGGAGTGTGGTTGGTCAGGGTTGATGGGTGGGTGTGTAATGAAGGAGTGTGGTTGGTCAGGGTTGATGGGTGGGTGTGTAATGAAGGAGTGTGGGTTGGTCAGGGTTGATGGGTGGGTGTGTAATGAAGGAGGGTTGTTGGTCAGGGGTTGATGGGTGGGTGTGTAATGAAGGAGTGTGGTTGGTCAGGGTGGTTGGTCAGGTTGGATGGGTGGGTGTGTAATGAAGGAGTGTGGTTGGTCAGGGTGGATGGGTGGGTGTGTAATGAAGGAGGGTTGTTGGTCAGGGTTGATGGGTGGGTGTGTAATGAAGGAGTGTGGTTGGTCAGGGTGGTTGGTCAGGGTTGATGTGTGGGTGTGTAATGAAGGAGGGTGGTTGGTCAGGGTTGATGTGTGGGCGTGTGACACGAACGTCTAGCAACCCAAAGGTTCAAATCACAACTTTAGCATTTTAGCTAATTAGAAACTAATTACTACTGAAAATAATTAATAGCAACTACTTAGCATGTTAGATAACCCTTCCCCTAAACCTAACCAATACCTAATCTCTACCCTAACTCAAACCCTTAACCTAACAGTAGGCCCTAATTGTAAAAAATAATTTGTTCTTAACTGTCTTGCCTGGTTCAGTAAAAGTAAATAAAATAAAAATGTTAAACCTAACCTTAACCCTACCGCCAAGCCTAGCTAACATTAGCCACAACAAATTGGAATTATTAACATATTATACGTATTGCAAATGAGTAATATTTTGTACAAAATGGATGATGGACATCCACAAATGAATACATACAGTACCATAAACCTACAACTGGTTGGGCGTGTGCGTGCATGCCGGTATGTGTGTGTACCTGGGTGAGTTTACTTGTGTGTGTGCATGCATGCAGAAAAACTACATCAACCTATTTCTGTGTGTGTGTTTTTTGCTTGTGCATCTGCCAGCCTCCCTCACCCCAGCCAACAGCCCCAGCCCATCAGGGCCTTTTTTTCCTGCCCTGTCCCCCTGACGTCTGCCATGGCTGGGTGGCATCTGAGTCCCCCTTGGCCCGACCCGGTGTCTCTGGTACTCTGGCTACGTCCGAATGGCACCATATTCCCATAGTGCACTACTTTTGATGGCGTCTGGTCAAAAGTAGTAAACTAAGAAATAGGAATAGGGTGCCATTTGAGACCCAGCCTCTGTCCTAGTCACTGGAGTTCATCACTGATTAATGGCTGTGACAGTGCGTGGGCCCGCTGATGGTAGCAGCCCAAGAGGACCGGGCACACCATGGGTCCCTTAGCACCTGTCATGTCAGCAGATGCAAATAGGCCTTAATGGCCTGGTGGAGCTGATTGCCTGGTTTAAAACCATTGGATCTAGTCTCTGGGTCTCTCACTCTCTCTCTGGGTCTCTCCCTCTCTGGGTCTCTCCCCTCCGGGTCTCTCACTCTCTCTCTGGGTTCTCCCTCTCTCAACATCTCACTAGGTCATTTGACTTTTCTCTGTTACTTTCATCCAAACCTCCTTTCACTCACACATCCCTCTCTCTCTCTCTCTCTCTCTCTCTCTGTTTGTCTCTTTCTCTCTCTCTTTGTCTCTCTCTTTGTCTCTCTCTCTCTGTTTGTCTCTCTCTCTCGCTCTGTTTGTCTCTCTCTCTCTCTGGTTGTCTCTCTCTCGCTCTGTTTGTCTCTCTCTGTCTCTCTCTCTCTGTTTGTCTCTCTCTGTCTCTCTGTTTGTCTCTCCCTCTGTTTGTCTCTCTCTCTCTCTCTGTCTCTCTCTCTCTCTCTCTCTCTCTGTCTCTCTGTTAGTCTCTCTGTTTGTCTCTCTCTCTCTCTGTCTCTCTCTCTCTCTGTTAGTTTCTCTCTGTCTCTATCTCTCTCTGTATGTCTCTCTCTCTCTCTGTTTGTCTCTCTCTCTCTCTCTCTCTCTCTCTGTTGGTCTTTGTTTTCGTTCCTTTTAAAACCTGCTGTATGTAAATTATTGTGTCCTATAGCTTGGAAAATAAATGCATGTGACTCTGGATGACAACGTAAGGATGTCTGTTTCCAACATTAGGCTGTCTCCTCTCTCACGTAAATACATCTGGATTGATTTATTTTGAATCCATATTCAACGTATTTTCCCTTTCTCACACACAGACAGACAGACAGACAGACAGACAGACAGACAGACAGACACACACACACACACACACACACACACAGACAACACCTTCATCTCTCCAGGTATGGGACCCATAAGGCTATAACATCAATATCCTGATGATGGCATAGCTGTGAGTTTTAGGCCTTCTTGTGCAACAGACCTCAGCTGTGTGTCCATGACTGCCCATCAACATGGGCAATACTCGTCTCCTACTTATAGTAGACGCCCCCTTGTAGTAGACATATCTACCTCAAAGGGACTCACATAGATATAGTAACTATATTAGAGGACACATATATTCACAATAAAATCCAGAGCCCATCCTTTACTTTCTGCCAGCAACGGACACAACGTTGTGATCCCATCTTTGGGCTTCAGTTAGATTCTTGTTTTCCTGTATTTAAAAAGGCATTCCTGTATTGCAGGTCATGG
>NC_088413.1:18004987-18015072 GCF_034236695.1 Oncorhynchus nerka | reverse complement strand
TTTACATTTACATTTAAGTCATTTAGCAGACGCTCTTATCCAGAGCGACTTACAAATTGGTGCTTTCACCTTATGACATCCAGTGGAACAGCCACTTTACAATAGTGCATCTAGGTCTTTTAAGGGGGGAGGGGGAGAAGGATTACTTTATCCTATCCTAGGTATTCCTTAAAGAGGTGGGGTTTCAGGTGTCTCCGGAAGGTGGTGATTGACCCGCTGTCCTGGCGTCGTGAGGGAGTTTGTTCCACCATTGGGGGCCAGAGCAGCTAACAGTTTTGACTGGGCTGAGCGGAACTGTGCTTCCTCAGTGGTAGGGAGGCGAGCAGGCCAGAGGTGGATGAACGCAGTGCCCTTGTTTGGGTGTAGGGCCTGATCAGAGCCTGGAGGTAGTGAGGTGCCGTTCCCTCACAGCTCCGTAGGCAAGCACCATGGTCTTGTAGCGGATGCGAGCTTCAACTGGAAGCCAGTGGAGAGAGCGGAGGAGCGGGGTGACGTGAGAGAACTTGGGAAGGTTGAACACCAGACGGCTGCGGCGTTCTGGATGAGTTGTAGGGGTTTAATGGCACAGGCAGGGAGCCCAGCCAGCAGCGAGTTGCAGTAATCCAGACGGGAGATGACAAGTGCCTGGATTAGGACCTGCGCGCTTCCTGTGTGAGGCAGGGTCGTACTCATGGATGTTGTAGAGCATGAACCTACAGGAACGGGCCACCGCCTTGATGTTATTTGAGAACGACAGGGTGTTGTCCAGATCACGCCAGTTCTTAGCGCTCTGGGACGAGGACACAATGGAGTTGTCAACCGTGATGGCGAGATCATGGAACGGGGCAGTCCTTCCCCCGGAGGAAGAGCAGCTCCGTCTTGCCGAGGTTCAGCTTGAGGTGATGATCCGTCATCCACACTGATATGTCTGCCAGACATGCAGAGATGCGATTCGCCACCTGGTCGTCAGAAGGGGGAAAGGAGAAGATTAATTGTGTGTCGTCTGCATAGCAATGATAGGAGAGACCATGTGAGGTTATGACAGAGCCAAGTGACTTGGTGTATAGCGAGAATAGGAGAGGGCCTAGAACAGAGCCCTGGGGGACACCAGTGGTGAGAGCACGTGGTGAGGAGACGGATTCTCGCCACGCCACCTGGTAGGAGCGACCTGTCAGGTAGGGACGCAATCCAAGCGTGGGCCGCGCTCGGAGATGCCCAACTCGGAGAGGGTGGAGAGGAGGATCTGATGGTTCACAGTATCGAAGGCAGCCGATAGGTCTAGAAGGATGAGAGCAGAGGAGAGAGAGTTAGCTTTAGCAGTGCGGAGCGCTCCGGATACAGAGAAGAGCAGTCTCAGTTGAATGACTAGTCTTGAAACCTGACTGATTTGGATCAAGAAGGTCATTCTGAGAGAGATAGCGGGAGAGCTGGCCAAGGACGGCACGTTCAAGAGTTTTGGAGAGAAAAGAAAGAAGGGATACTGGTCTGTAGTTGTTGACATCGGAGGGATCGAGGTAGGTTTTTTCAGAAGGGGTGCAACTCTCGCTCTCTTGAAGACGGGAGGGACGTAGCCAGCGGTCAGGGATGAGTTGATGAGCGGGTGAGGTAAGGGAGAAGGTCACCGGAGATGGTCTGGAGAAGAGAGGAGGGGATAGGGTCAAGCGGGCAGGTTGTTGGGCGGCCGGCCGTCACAAGACGCGAGATGTCATCTGGAGAGAGAGGGGGAGAAAGAGGTCAGAGTACAGGGTAGGGCAGTGTGAGCAGAACTAGCGGTGTCGTTTGACTTAGCAAACGAGGATCGGATGTCGTCGACCTTCTTTTCAAAATGGTTGACGAAGTCATCTGCAGAGAGGAGGAGGGGGGGGAGGGGAGGAGGATTCAAGAGGGAGGAGAAGGTGGCAAAGAGCTTCCTAGGTTAGAGGCAGATGCTTGGAATTTAGAGTGGTAGAAAGTGGCTTTAGCAGCAGAGACAGAGGAGGAAAATGTAGAGAGGAGGGAGTGAAAGGATGCCAGGTCTGCAGGGAGGCGAGTTTCCTCCATTTCCGCTCGGCTGCCCGGAGCCCTGTTCTGTGAGCTCGCAATGAGTCGTCGAGCCACGGAGCGGGAAGGAGGACCGAGCCGGCCTGGAGGATAGGGGACATAGAGAGTCAAAGGATGCAGAAAGGGAGGAGAGGAGGGTTGAGGAGGCAGAATCAGGAGATAGGTTGGAGAAGGTTTGAGCAGAGGGAAGAGATGATAGGATGGAAGAGGAGAGAGAGCGGGGAGAGAGAGCGAAGGTTGGGACGGCGCGATACCATCCGAGTAGGGGCAGTGTGGGAAGTGTTGGATGAGAGCGAGAGGGAAAAGGATACAAGGTAGTGGTCGGAGACTTGGAGGGGAGTTGCAATGAGGTTAGTGGAGGAACAGCATCTAGTAAAGATGAGGTCGAGCGTATTGCCTGCCTTGTGAGTAGGGGGGAAGGTGAGAGGGTGAGGTCAAAAGAGGAGAGGAGTGGAAAGAAGGAGGCAGAGAGGAATGAGTCAAAGGTAGGCGTGGGGAGGTTAAAGTCGCCCAGAACTGTGAGAGGTGAGCCGTCCTCAGGAAAGGAGCTTATCAAGGCATCAAGCTCATTGATGAACTCTCCGAGGGAACCTGGAGGGCGATAAATGATAAGGATGTTAAGCTTGAAAGGGCTGGTAACTGTGACAGCATGGAATTCAAAGGAGGCGATAGACAGATGGGTAAGGGGAGAAAGAGAGAATGACCACTTGGGAGAGATGAGGATCCGGTGCCACCACCCCGCTGACCAGAAGCTCTCGGGGTGTGCGAGAGCACGTGGGCGGACGAAGAGAGAGCAGTAGGAGTAGGTGTTGTCTGTGGTGATCCATGTTTCCGTCAGAGCCAAGAAGTCGAGGGACTGGAGGGAGACATAGGCTGAGATGAACTCTGCCTTGTTGGCCGCAGATCGGCAGTTCCAGAGGCTACCGGAGACCTGGAACTCCACGTGGGTCGTGCGCTGGGACCACCAGGATTAGGGTGGCTGCGGCCATGCGGTGTGGAGCGTTTGTATGGTCTGTGCAGAGAGGAGAGAACAGGGATAGACAGACACATAGTTGACAGGCTAGAGAAGAGGCTACGCTAATGCAGAGGAGATTGGAATGACAAGTGGACTACACGTCTCGAATGTTCAGAAAGTTAAGCTACGTAGCAAGAATCTAATTGACTAAAATGATTAAAATGATAGAGTACTGCTGGGGTAGGCTAGCTGCGTTGTTGACACTACCTAATCAAGTCGTACCGTTGAGTGTGAAGTTTCTACAATGCTGCTTATCGGGAGCTAGCTGGCTAGCTAGCAGTGTTGGTTACGTTGCGTAGGAGAACGACAATAGCTGGCTAGCTAACCTAGAAAATCGCTCTAGACTACACAATTATCTTTGAAACAAAGACGGCTATGTAGCTAGCTATGTAGCTAGCTACGATCAAACAAATCACACCGTTGGGACTGAAATGAAATGAAGTGAAAAAGTGATACTACCTGTGGAGCGACGGAATGCGACCAATGCGAAAGTTCTATTCAGTAGACGTTGGCTGGCTATTGGCTAGCTAGGAGTGTCTCCCTACGTTAAGGACGACAAAATAGCTGGCTAGCTAACCTCGGTGAATTAAGATAATCACTCTAAGACTACACACTCTAAGCTACACAATTATCTTGGATACGAAGACAGCAAAGACAACTATGTAGCTATCTAATACTACACTAATCAAGTCGTTCGGTTGAGTGTGATAGTTACTACAGTGCTACGGTAGCGGGTGAACGTATGCTAGCTGCTAGGCAGATAGGAGGGCGACGAAATACGATAATAACGCAATTATCACTCTAAGACTCCACACTCTAAGCTACACAATTATCTTGGATACGAAGACAGCAAAGACAACTATGTAGCTAGCTATGTAGCTAGCTAACACTACACTAATCACGACGTAAATAACAGTTCCCTTCCTTCCAGTGTAGGAAGCAGGAAGCAGCCATAGTGGTCAGGGAGGATGATTTAGGGTTTCACTACTATTGCCACGTTCCAAAATCAATATATTACAATAGCCTCTTAATGTACAGTACATCAATATTACAATAGTCTCTTAATGTACAGTACATCAATATTACAATAGTCTCTTAATGTACAGTACATCAATATTACAATAGTCTCTTAAAGTACAGTACATCAATATTACAATAGCCTCTTAATGTACAGTACATCAATATTACAATAGTCTCTTAATGTACAGTACATCAATATTACAATAGTCTCTTAAAGTACAGTACATCAATATTACAATAGCCTCTTAATGTACAGTACATCAATATTACAATAGTCTCTTAATGTACAGTACATCAATATTACAATAGTCTCTTAAAGTACAGTACATCAATATTACAATAGCCTCTTAATGTACAGTACATCAATATTACAATAGTCTCTTAATGTACAGTACATCAATATTACAATAGTCTCTTAAAGTACAGTACATCAATATTACAATAGCCTCTTAATGTACAGTACATCAATATTACAATAGTCTCTTAATGTACAGTACATCAATATTACAATAGTCTCTTAAAGTACAGTACATCAATATTACAATAGTCTCTTAATGTACAGTACATCAATATTACAATAGTCTCTTAATGTACAGTACATCAATATTACAATAGTCTCTTAATGTACAGTACATCAATATTACAATAGTCTCTTAAAGTGGAACTGACAGCGTTTTAGCTACTTTGCAGATATGAAACAAACAGACAATAATATCAGTAAAATATATCAAATTCCCAGTTTAAGCTACAAAACCACCTTTATAAGAGTTTTTAAAAATGGGTTCTATTTGACTCAATGTTTCTTGATGTACACTAAGGCAACGTTGGCAGAATAGATGGATGCAGTTCAATGCATGATTCATATAATTCACCAATACATTTCTCGGTAGTCCCAAAAATATTGTTATGAGGTTGTAAATCATAGCAGGCCTGCTTGGTACACTGTTTACTGCATCCACTTGGGGAGGCACTGTTTCTAGATAACATGTAAACAGCCTAACCAGCTCTGCTAGGGCAAGTGAATGGTAAGAGTGAGGTGTTCTCTCATTTGCTTCTGGAAGTAGCTAGCAATCTAGCCAACTTTAGCCAGTTAGGTTGGGTACTTTGTTGGGACTGCATGCATCGGCAGGCAGGTTGCAGGAGGACCAGCAGGTTACCTACTATTCCCCATCGTTTATCAGTGACATTTTTATTTTTTATTTTACTTTTTACTTTTTGTTTTTTTGTTAAAAAATTTAGAATTTTACCCCCTTTTTTCTCCCCAATTTCGTGGTATCCAATTGTTAGTAGTTACTATCTTGTCTCATCGTTACAACTCCCGTACGGGCTCGGGAGAGACGAAGGTCGAAAGTCATGTGTCCTCCGAAACACAACCCAACCAAGCCGCACTGCTTCTTAACAGACCGCGCATTCAACCCCGGAAGCCAGCCGCACCAATGTGTCGGAGGAAACACCGTGCACCTGGTCACCTTGGTTAGTGTGCACTGTGCCCGGCCCGCCACAGGAGTCGCTGGTGCACGATGAGACAAGGATATCCCTACCGACCAAACCCTCCCTAACCCGGACGACGCTAGGCCAATTGTGCGTCGCCCCACAGACCTCCCGGTCAGTTACGACAGGGCCTGGGCGCGAACCCAGAGTCTCTGGTGGCACAGCTAGTGCTGACATTTTGACTGTTAAATAGCTGAAAAAGTTTGAGAGCATTTATCTAATGTTCCCTCGTTAGATTTTAGCTCATCTCATTCAGGCTAGAATTAGTTGTTGTTCTTGTTGTTGTTGATGTGTATAACTGAGGTGGAGAGCCTACCTGTTCATGGTTGTTTGATCAATAGGACTGTAAAGTTCCCACATGTAAGAGGACTCCTGTGGTATTTACATTACTGCAGAAATACTTTCAGGCCTACTGCCTGGAAACACACAGTCCAGATCATAGTGAATGATGACAGGCCCTACTGCCTGGAAACACACAGTCCAGTTCATAGTGAATGATGACAGGCCCTACTGCCTGGAAACACACGGTTCAGTTCATAGTGAATGATGACAGGCCCTACTGCCTGGAAACACACAGTCCAGTTCAAAGTGAGCGAGGACAGGCCCTACTGCCTGGAAACACACAGTCCAGTTCAAAGTGAATGAGGACAGGCCCTACTGCCTGGAAACACACAGTCCAGTTCAAAGTGAATGAGGACAGGCCCTACTGCCTGTAAACACACAGTCCAGTTCATAGTGAATGATGACAGGCCCTACTGCCTGGAAACACACAGTTCAGTTCATAGTGAATGATGACAGACCCTACGTCCTGGAAACACACAGTCCAGTTCAAAGTGAATGAGGACAGGCCCTACTGCCTGTAAACACACAGTCCAGATCATAGTGAATGAGGACAGGCCCTACTGCCTGGAAACACACGGTTCAGTTCATAGTGAATGATGACAGGCCCTACTGCCTGGAAACACACAGTCCAGTTCAAAGTGAATGAGGACAGGCCCTACTGCCTGGAAACACACAGTCCAGTTCAAAGTGAATGAGGACAGGCCCTACTGCCTGTAAACACACAGTCCAGTTCATAGTGAATGATGACAGGCCCTACTGCCTGGAAACACACAGTTCAGTTCATAGTGAATGATGACAGACCCTACTGCCTGGAAACACACAGTCCAGTTCAAAGTGAATGAGGACAGGCCCTACTGCCTGTAAACACACAGTCCAGATCATAGTGAATGAGGACAGGCCCTACTGCCTGGAAACACACAGTCCAGTTCAAAGTGAATGAGGACAGGCCCTACTCCCTGGAAACACACAGTCCAGTTCATAGTGAATGATGCAGGTCCTACTGCCTGGAAACACACAGTCCAGATCATAGTGAATGATGACAGGCCCTACTGCCTGGAAACACACAGTCCAGATCATAGTGAATGATGACAGGCCCTACTGCCTGGAAACACACAGTCCAGTTCATAGTGAATGAGGACAGGCCTACTGCCTGGAAACACACAGTCCAGATCATAGTGAATGATGACAGGCCCTACTGCCTGGAAACACACAGTCCAGTTCATAGTGAATGAGGACAGGCCCTACTGCCTGGAAACACACAGTCCAGTTCATAGTGAATGAGGACAGGCCTACTGCCTGGAAACACACAGTCCAGTTCATAGTGAATGATGACAGGCCCTACTGCCTGGAAACACACAGTCCAGTTCATAGTGAATGAGGACAGGCCCTACTGCCTGGAAACACACAGTCCAGTTCATAGTGAATGATGACAGGCCCTACTGCCTGGAAACACACAGTTCAGTTCATAGTGAATGATGACAGGCCCTACTGCCTGGAAACACACAGTCCAGTTCAAAGTGAATGAGGACAGGCCCTACTGCCTGGAAACACACAGTCCAGTTCAAAGTGAATGAGGACAGGCCCTACTGCCTGGAAACACACAGTCCAGTTCAAAGTGAATGAGGACAGGCCCTACTGCCTGTAAACACACAGTCCAGTTCATAGTGAATGATGACAGGCCCTACTGCCTGGAAACACACAGTCCAGTTCAAAGTGAATGAGGACAGGCCCTACTGCCTGGAAACACACAGTCCAGTTCATAGTGAATGATGACAGGCCCTACTGCCTGTAAACACACAGTCCAGATCATAGTGAATGAGGACAGGCCCTACTGCCTAGCAACACACAGTCCAGATCAAAGTGAATGATGGCAGGCCCTACTGCCTGGAAACACACAGTCCAGTTCAAAGTGAATGAGGACAGGCCCTACTCCCTGGAAACACACAGTCCAGTTCATAGTGAATGATGCAGGTCCTACTGCCTGGAAACACACAGTCCAGTTCATAGTGAATGATGACAGGCCCTACTGCCTGGAAACACACAGTCCAGTTCATAGTGAATGAGGACAGGCCTACTGCCTGGAAACACACAGTCCAGATCATAGTGAATGATGACAGGCCCTACTGCCTGGAAACACACAGTCCAGTTCATAGTGAATGATGACAGGCCCTACTGCCTGGAAACACACAGTCCAGATCATAGTGAATGAGGACAGGCCCTACTGCCTAGCAACACACAGTCCAGATCAAAGTGAATGATGGCAGGCCCTACTGCCTGGAAACACACAGTCCAGTTCAAAGTGAATGAGGACAGGCCCTACTCCCTGGAAACACACAGTCCAGTTCATAGTGAATGATGCAGGTCCTACTGCCTGGAAACACACAGTCCAGTTCATAGTGAATGATGACAGGCCCTACTGCCTGGAAACACACAGTCCAGTTCATAGTGAATGAGGACAGGCCTACTGCCTGGAAACACACAGTCCAGTTCATAGTGAATGATGACAGGCCCTACTGCCTGTAAACACACAGTCCAGTTCATAGTGAATGATGACAGGCCCTACTGCCTGGAAACACACAGTTCAGTTCATAGTGAATGATGACAGGCCCTACTGCCTGGAAACACACAGTCCAGTTCAAAGTGAATGAGGACAGGCCCTACTGCCTGGAAACACACAGTCCAGATCAAAGTGAATGATGGCAGGCCCTACTGCCTGGAAACACACAGTCCAGTTCATAGTGAATGAGGACAGGCCCTACTCCCTGGAAACACACAGTCCAGTTCATAGTGAATGATGACAGGCCCTACTGCCTGGAAACACACAGTCCAGATCAAAGTGAATGAGGACAGGCCCTACTGCCTGGAAACACACAGTCCAGTTCATAGTGAATGAGGACAGGCCCTACTGCCTGGAAACACACAGTCCAGTTCATAGTGAATGATGGCAGGCCCTACTGCCTGTAAACACACAGTCCAGATCAAAGTGAATGAGGACAGGCCCTACTCCCTGGAAACACACAGTCCAGTGCATAGTGAATGATGACAGGCCCTACTGCCTGTAAACACACAGTCCAGATCAAAGTGAATGAGGACAGGCCCTACTCCCTGGAAACACACAGTCCAGTTCATAGTGAATGATGGCAGGCCCTACTGCCTGGAAACACACAGTCCAGATCAAAGTGAATGATGACAGGCCCTACTGCATGGAAACACACAGTCCAGTTCAAAGTGAATGAGGACAGGCCCAACTGCCTGGAAACACACAGTCCAGTTCATAGTGTAGCTGTAGCTCTGATTGGCTATGCCGCATTGGTCTGCGTATTCTCAGGGTTACGACTTCTACAAATGTTGCGGTGGAGGAGTCAAACGCAGAGAGCAGGTAATATCGTACGTGAATCCATTTATTCCAACGACAGCGGAGACATGGACATGCCAACACTAGGGCGTATGGAACCACCCGTCCAAAATACACAGGACTAAAACTGTCCGGAAAATAATGAGAATACACTTCTACACCAACACCAAAATAACAGAGAACAAGCCCACACAAATACCCAGCGGGCCTAGTGCCCTTAAATAGCCTATAAACAAACACTAACTCAAAACAGGTGTACCCAATTAAACCCAATAAACAGAAACAAAAGGAAAGGGAATCGATGGCAGCTAATAGGCCGGCGGACGGCGCAGAGCGCCGCCCGAACAGGAAGAGGCACCATCTTCGGCGGGTTCGTGACACTCAGGTCCTGGACAAGACATGTTTTCATTGGGCTTTATTTACTGCAGTGTCTATTAATTGTCAAAACGCTCTGCCGCTTTCCCACTCTATATTGCTATAACATATGTCTTAGTATATGTAATCCCCAAACATTCTATGAATTTATGAAAGCGATGAAACTAACCCTCTTAGTTGCCCGCTTGTTAGAATTTGTTTTAATTAAACTCATGCTCTTCTTGGGCGTGTTTATGAACAGACTTTAATAAAATGTCATGTTGCTAGAACTCTGTCCAGTTCCGCTTTAAATATACTGTATATACAGTGCTGGAAAACACAAGGTACATTGAACCTTAACCACTATAGTTCATTTAATTAAAAGGCATAGTCCCCCTTTCACACACTTATTTACTTGATTGCTCTCTTTCTCCTCTCTTTCTCCCCCTCTTTCTCCCCCACTCTCTGTCCCTCCTCCAACCGCTCTCT
>NC_088413.1:17924536-17999487 GCF_034236695.1 Oncorhynchus nerka | reverse complement strand
AGCTGCCACCACCACTTAACACATCTCACCTCACACTCAGGACCCCTCTGTACTGGTACAGATCTACTACTCTCACCACTCCTCCCTCTGTACTGGTATATCTCTACTACTTCTCCCTCTGTACTGGTATATCTCTACTACTCTCACCACTCTGTACTGATATATCTCTACTACTCTCACCACTCCTCCCTCTGTACTGGTATATCTCTACTACTCTCCCCACTCCTCCCTCTGTACTGGTATATCTCTACTACTCTCACCACTCTGTACTGGTATATCTCTACTACTCTCACCACTCTGTACTGGTATATCTCTACTACTCTCAGCACTCCTCCCTCTGTACTGGTATATCTCTACTACTCTCCCCACTCCTCCCTCTGTACTGGTATATCTCTACTACTCTCACCACTCCTCCCTCTGTACTGGTATATCTCTACTACTCTCACCACTCCTCTCTCTGTACTGGTATATCTCTACTACTCTCACCACTCTGTACTGGTATATCTCTACTACTCTCACCACTCCTCCCTCTGTACTGGTATATCTCTACTACTCTCACCACTCCTCCCTCTGTACTGGTATATCTCTACTACTCTCACCACTCCACCCTCTGTACTGGTATATCTCTACTACTCTCACCACTCTGTACTGGTATATCTCTACAACTCTCACCACTCCTCCCTCTGTACTGGTATATCTCTACTACTCTCCCCACTCCTCCTCTGTACTGGTATATCTCTACTACTCTCACCACTCCTCCCTCTGTACTGGTATATCTCTACTACTCTCACCACTCCTCACTCTGTACTGGTATATCTCTACAACTCTCACCACTCGTCCCTCTGTAGTGGTATATCTCTACTACTCTCACCACTCCTCCCTCTGTACTGGTATATCTCTACTCCACTCACCACTCTGTACTGGTATATCTCTACTACTCTCACCACTCCTCCCTCTGTACTGGTACAGATCTACTACTCTCACCACTCCTCCCTCTGTACTGGTATATCTCTACTACTCTCACCACTCCTCCCTCTGTACTGGTATATCTCTACTACTCTCCCCACTCCTCCCTCTGTACTGGTATATCTCTACTACTCTCACCACTCGTCCCTCTGTACTGGTATATCTCTACTACTCTCACCACTCCTCCCTCTGTACTGGTATATCTCTACTACTCTCACCACTCCTCCCTCTGTACTGGTATATCTCTACTACTCTCACCACTCCTCCCTCTGTACTGGTATATCTCTACTACTCTCCCCACTCCTCCCTCTGTACTGGTATATCTCTACTCCACTCACCACTCTGTACTGGTATATCTCTACTACTCTCACCACTCCTCCCTCTGTAGTGGTATATCTCTACTACTCTCACCACTCCTCCCTCTGTACTGGTATATCTCTACTCCACTCACCACTCTGTACTGGTATATCTCTACTACTCTCACCACTCCTCCCTCTGTACTGGTACAGATCTACTACTCTCACCACTCCTCCCTCTGTACTGGTATATCTCTACTACTCTCACCACTCCTCACTCTGTACTGGTATATCTCTACAACTCTCACCACTCGTCCCTCTGTAGTGGTATATCTCTACTACTCTCACCACTCCTCCCTCTGTACTGGTATATCTCTACTCCACTCACCACTCTGTACTGGTATATCTCTACTACTCTCACCACTCCTCCCTCTGTACTGGTACAGATCTACTACTCTCACCACTCCTCCCTCTGTACTGGTATATCTCTACTACTCTCACCACTCCTCCCTCTGTACTGGTATATCTCTACTACTCTCACCACTCCTCCCTCTGTACTGGTATATCTCTACTACTCTCCCACTCCTCCTCTGTACTGGTATATCTCTACTACTCTCACCACTCGTCCCTCTGTACTGGTATATCTCTACTACTCTCACCACTCCTCCCTCTGTACTGGTATATCTCTACTACTCTCACCACTCCTCCCTCTGTACTGGTATATCTCTACTACTCTCACCACTCCTCCCTCTGTACTGGTATATCTCTACTACTCTCCCCACTCCTCCCTCTGTACTGGTATATCTCTACTCCACTCACCACTCTGTACTGGTATATCTCTACTACTCTCACCACTCCTCCCTCTGTAGTGGTATATCTCTACTACTCTCACCACTCCTCCCTCTGTACTGGTATATCTCTACTCCACTCACCACTCTGTACTGGTATATCTCTACTACTCTCACCACTCCTCCCTCTGTACTGGTATATCTCTACTACTCTCACCACTCCTCCCTCTGTACTGGTATATCTCTACTACTCTCACCACTCGTCCCTCTGTACTGGTATATCTCTACTACTCTCACCACTCCTCCCTCTGTACTGGTATATCTCTACTACTCTCACCACTCCTCCCTCTGTAGTGGTATATCTCTACTACTCTCACCACTCCTCCCTCTGTACTGGTATATCTCTACTCCACTCCTCCCTCTGTACTGGTATATCTCTACTACTCTCACCACTCCTCCCTCTGTACTGGTATATCTCTACTACTCTCACCACTCCTCCCTATGTACTGGTACAGATCTACTACTCTCACCACTCCTCCCTCTGTACTGGTATATCCCTACTACTCTCACCACTCCTCCCTCTGTACTGGTATATCTCTACTACTCTCACCACTCCTCCCTCTGTACTGGTATATCTCTACTACTCTCACCACTCCTCCCTCTGTTCTGGTATATCTCTACTACTCTCCCCACTCCTCCTCTGTACTGGTATATCTCTACTACTCTCACCACTCCCCACTCTGTACTGGTATATCTCTACTACTCTCACCACTCCTCCCTCTGTACTGGTATATCTCTACTACTCTCCCCACTCCTCCCTCTGTACTGGTATATCTCTACTACTCTCCCCACTCCTCCCTCTGTACTGGTATATCTCTACTACTCTCACCACTCCTCCCTCTGTACTGGTATATCTCTACTACTCTCACCACTCCTCCCTCTGTACTGGTATATCTCTACTACTCTCCCACTCCTCCCTCTGTACTGGTATATCTCTACTACTCTCCCACTCCTCCCTCTGTACTGGTATATCTCTACTACTCTCACCACTCCTCCCTCTGTACTGGTACATCTCTACTACTCTCACCACTCCCCACTCTGTACTGGTATATCTCTACTACTCTCACCACTCCTCCCTCTGTACTGGTATATCTCTACTACTCTCCCCACTCCTCCCTCTGTACTGGTATATCTCTACTACTCTCCCCACTCCTCCCTCTGTACTGGTATATCTCTACTACTCTCCCCACTCCTCCCTCTGTACTGGTATATCTCTACTACTCTCACCACTCCTCCCTCTGTACTGGTATATCTCTACTACTCTCCCCACTCCTCCCTCTGTACTGGTATATCTCTACTACTCTCCCCACTCCTCCCTCTGTACTGGTATATCTCTACTACTCTCACCACTCCTCCCTCTGTACTGGTACATAAATAGTAAATGAAGGTTACATTTAAAAAATATATATTTTTAAATGGGCCCCCTACAATTAACACTTTCCACTACTTTCTCCAATGCTACACATTCCTCTGTCTCATGCCCTTCAGCAGACTTCTCACACCTAGGAACCTCCCTCCTACACACTGCTGTCTCATGACCTTCTGCACACTTCTCACACCTAGGAACCTCCCTCCTACATACTGCTGTCTCATGACCTTCTGCACACTTCTCACACCTAGGAACCTCCCTCCTATATACTGCTGTCTCATGACCTTCTGCACACTTCTCACACCTAGGAACCTCCCTCCTACATACTGCTGTCTCATGACCTTCTGCACACTTCTCACACCTAGGAACCTCCCTCCTACACACTGCTGCCACAGGCCCTTCTGCACACTTCTCACACCTAGGAACCTCCCTCCTACACACTGCTGCCACATGACCTTCTGCACACTTCTCACACCTAGGAACCTCCCTCCTACATACTGCTGTCTCATGCCCTTCTGCACACTTCTCACACCTAGGAACCTCCCTCCTACATACTGCTGTCTCATGCCCTTCTGCACACTTCTCACACCTAGGAACCTCCCTCCTACACACTGCTGTCTCATGCCCTTCTGCACACTTCTCACACCTAGGAACCTCCCTCCTACATACTGCTGTCTCATGACCTTCTGCACACTTCTCACACCTAGGAACCTCCCTCCTACACACTGCTGCCACATGCCCTTCTGCACACTTCTCACACCTAGGAACCTCCCTCCTACACACTTCTCACACCTAGGAACCTCCCTCCTACACACTTCTCCCACCTAGGAAACTCCCTCCTACACACTTCTCACACCTAGGAACCTCCCTCCTACACACTTCTCACACCTAGGAACCTCCCTCCTACACACTGCTGCCACATGCCCTTCTGCACACTTCTCACACCTAGGAACCTCCCTCCTACACACTTCTCACACCTAGGAACCTCCCTCCTACACACTTCTCCCACCTAGGAACCTCCCTCCTACACACTTCTCACACCTAGAACCTCCTCCTACACACTTCTCCCACCTAGGAACCTCCCTCCTACACACTTCTCACACCTAGGACCCTCCCTCCTACACACTTCTCCCACCTAGGAACCTCCCTCCTACACACTTCTCACACCTAGGAACCTCCCTCCTACATACTGCTGTCTCATGACCTTCTGCACACTTCTCACACCTAGGAACCTCCCTCCTACACACTGCTGCCACATGCCCTTCTGCACACTTCTCACACCTAGGAACCTCCCTCCTACACACCGCTGTCTCATGCCCTTCTGCACACTTCTCACACCTAGGAACCTCCCTCCTACATACTGCTGTCTCATGCCCTTCTGCACACTTCTCACACCTAGGACCCTCCCTCCTACACACTGCTGTCTCATGCCCTTCTGCACAATTCTCACACCTAGGAACCTCCCTCCTACACACTGCTGTCTCATGCCCTTCTGCACACTTCTCACACCTAGGAACCTCCCTCCTACACACTGCTGTCTCATGCCCTTCTGCACACTTCTCACACCTAGGAACCTCCCTCCTACACACTGCTGCCACATACCCTTCTGCACACTTCTCACACCTAGGAACCTCCCTCCTACATACTGCTGCCACATGCCCTTCTGCACACTTCTCACACCTAGGAACCTCCCTCCTACACACTGCTGCCACATGCCCTTCTGCATACTTCTCACACCTAGGACCCTCCCTCCTACACACTGCTGTCTCGTGCCCTTCTGCACACTTCTCACACCTAGGAACTTCCCTCCTACACACTGCTGTCTCATGCCCTTCTGCACACTTCTCACACCTAGGACCCTCCCTCCTACACACTGCTGCCACATGCCCTTCTGCACACTTCTCACACCTAGGACCCTCCCTCATACACACTTCTCACACCTAGGACCCTCCCTCCTACATACTGCTGCCACATGCCCTTCTGCACACTTCTCACACCTAGGACCCTCCCTCCTACACACTGCTGCCACATGCCCTTCTGCACACTTCTCACACCTAGGAACCTCCCTCCTACACACTGCTGCCACATACCCTTCTGCACACTTCTCACACCTAGGACCCTCCCTCCTACACACTGCTGCCACATACCCTTCTGCACACTTCTCACACCTAGGAACCTCCCTCCTACACACTTCTCACACCTAGGAACCTCCCTCCTACACACTGCTGTCTCATGCCCTTCTGCACACTTCTCACACCTAGGAACCTCCCTCCTACACACTTCTCACACCTAGGAACCTCCCTCCTACACACTGCTGCCACATGCCCTTCTGCACACTTCTCACACCTAGGACCCTCCCTCATACACACTTCTCACACCTAGGACCCTCCCTCCTGCATACTGCTGCCACATGCCCTTCTGCACACTTCTCACACCTAGGACCCTCCCTCCTACACACTGCTGCCACATGCCCTTCTGCACACTTCTCACACCTAGGAACCTCCCTCCTACACACTGCTGCCACATACCCTTCTGCACACTTCTCACACCTAGGACCCTCCCTCCTACACACTGCTGCCACATACCCTTCTGCACACTTCTCACACCTAGGAACCTCCCTCCTACACACTTCTCACACCTAGGAACCTCCCTCCTACACACTGCTGTCTCATGCCCTTCTGCACACTTCTCACACCTAGGAACCTCCCTCCTACACACTTCTCACACCTAGGAACCTCCCTCCTACACACTGCTGTCACATGCCCTTCTACACACTTCTCACACCTAGGAACCTCCCTCCTACACACTGTTGTCTCATGACCTTCTGCACACTTCTCACACCTAGGAACCTCCCTCCTACATACTGCTGTCTCATGACCTTCTGCACACTTCTCACACCTAGAACCTCCTCCTACATACTGCTGTCTCATGACCTTCTGCACACTTCTCACACCTAGGAACCTCCCTCCTACATACTGCTGTCTCATGACCTTCTGCACACTTCTCACACCTAGGAACCTCCCTCCTACATACTGCTGTCTCATGACCTTCTGCACACTTCTCACACCTAGGAACCTCCCTCCTACATACTGCTGTCTCATGACCTTCTGCACACTTCTCACACCTAGGAACCTCCCTCCTACATACTGCTGTCTCATGACCTTCTGCACACTTCTCACACCTAGGAACCTCCCTCCTACACACTGCTGCCACAGGCCCTTCTGCACACTTCTCACACCTAGGAACCTCCCTCCTACACACTGCTGCCACATGACCTTCTGCACACTTCTCACACCTAGGAACCTCCCTCCTACATACTGCTGTCTCATGCCCTTCTGCACACTTCTCACACCTAGGAACCTCCTCCACACACACTGCTGTCTCATGCCCTTCTGCACACTTCTCACACCTAGGAACCTCCCTCCTACATACTGCTGTCTCATGCCCTTCTGCACACTTCTCACACCTAGGAACCTCCCTCCTACATACTGCTGTCTCATGCCCTTCTGCACACTTCTCACACCTAGGAACCTCCCTCCTACACACTGCTGTCTCATGCCCTTCTGCACACTTCTCACACCTAGGACCTCCCTCCTACACACTGCTGTCTCATGCCCTTCTGCACACTTCTCACACCTAGGAACCTCCTCCTACATACTGCTGTCTCATGACCTTCTGCACACTTCTCACACCTAGGAACCTCCCTCCTACACACTGCTGCCACATACCCTTCTGCACACTTCTCACACCTAGGAACCTCCCTCCTACATACTGCTGCCACATGCCCTTCTGCACACTTCTCACACCTAGGAACCTCCTCCTAAACACTGCTGCCACATACCCTTCTGCACACTTCTCACACCTAGGACCCTCCCTCCTACACACTGCTGTCTCATGCCCTTCTGCACACTTCTCACACCTAGGAACCTCCCTCCTACACACTGCTGTCTCATGCCCTTCTGCACACTTCTCACACCTAGGACCTCCCTCCTACACACTGCTGTCTCATGCCCTTCTGCACACTTCTCACACCTAGAACCTCCCTCCTACACACTGCTGCCACATGCCCTTCTGCACACTTCTCACACCTAGGAACCTCCCTCCTACACACTTCTCACACCTAGGAACCTCCCTCCTACACACTGCTGCCACATGCCCTTCTGCACACTTCTCACACCTAGGAACTCCCTCCTACACACTTCTCACACCTAGGAACCTCCCTCCACACACTTCTCCCACCTAGGAACCTCCCTCCTACACACTTCTCACACCTAGGAACCTCCTCCTACACACTTCTCCCACCTAGGAACCTCCCTCCTACACACTTCTCACACCTAGGAACCTCCCTCCTACACACTTCTCCCACCTAGGAACCTCCCTCCTACACACTTCTCACACCTAGGAACCTCCCTCCTACATACTGCTGTCTCATGACCTTCTGCACACTTCTCACACCTAGGAACCTCCCTCCTACACACTGCTGCCACATGCCCTTCTGCACACTTCTCACACCTAGGAACCTCCCTCCTACACAGGAAACTAGAAACTCCTCCTCACACCTAGGAACCTCCTCCTACACACTGCTCCCTCATGCTCCTTCTGCACACTTCTCACACCTAGGAACCTCCCTCCTACACACTGCTGTCTCATGACCTTCTGCACACTTCTCACACCTAGGAACCTCCCTCCTACATACTGCTGTCTCATGACCTTCTGCACACTTCTCACACCTAGAACCTCCCTCCTACACACTGCTGTCTCATGACCTTCTGCACACTTCTCACACCTAGGAACCTCCCTCCTACATACTGCTGTCTCATGACCTTCTGCACACTTCTCACACCTAGGAACCTCCCTCCTACATACTGCTGTCTCATGACCTTCTGCACACTTCTCACACCTAGGAACCTCCCTCCTACATACTGCTGTCTCATGACCTTCTGCACACTTCTCACACCTAGGAACCTCCCTCCTACACACTGCTGCCACAGGCCCTTCTGCACACTTCTCACACCTAGGAACCTCCCTCCTACACACTGCTGCCACATGACCTTCTGCACACTTCTCACACCTAGGAACCTCCCTCCTACACACTGCTGTCTCATGCCCTTCTGCACACTTTCACACCTAGGAACCTCCTCCTACACACTGCTGTCTCATGCCCTTCTGCACACTTCTCACACCTAGGAACCTCCCTCCTACATACTGCTGTCTCATGCCCTTCTGCACACTTCTCACACCTAGGAACCTCCCTCCTACATACACTGTCTCATGCCCTTCTGCACACTTCTCACACCTAGAACCTCCCTCCTACATACTGCTGTCTCATGCCCTTCTGCACACTTCTCACACCTAGAACCCTCCCTCCTACACACTGCTGTCTCATGCCCTTCTGCACACTTCTCACACCTAGGAACTCCCTCCTACATACTGCTGTCTCATGCCCTTCTGCACACTTCTCACACCTAGGAACCTCCCTCCTACATACTGCTGTCTCATGCCCTTCTGCACACTTCTCACACCTAGGAACCTCCCTCCTACATACTGCTGTCTCATGCCCTTCTGCACACTTCTCACACCTAGGACCCTCCCTCCTACACACTGCTGTCTCATGCCCTTCTGCACACTTCTCACACCTAGGAACCTCCCTCCTACACACTGCTGTCTCATGCCCTTCTGCACACTTCTCACACCTAGGAACCTCCCTCCTACACACTGCTGTCTCATGCCCTTCTGCACACTTCTCACACCTAGAACCTCCTCCTACACACTGCTGCCACATGCCCTTCTGCACACTTCTCACACCTAGGAACCTCCTCCTACACACTGCTGCCACATGCCCTTCTGCACACTTCTCACACCTAGGAACCTCCTCCTAAACACTGCTGCCACATACCCTTCTGCACACTTCACACCTAGGAACCTCCCTCCTACACACTGCTGTCTCATGCCCTTCTGCACACTTCTCACACCTAGGAACCTCCCTCCTACACACTGCTGTCTCATGCCCTTCTGCACACTTCTCACACCTAGGACCCTCCCTCCTACACACTGCTGTCTCATGCCCTTCTGCACACTTCTCACACCTAGGAACCTCCTCCTACACACTGCTGCCACATGCCCTTCTGCACACTTCTCACACCTAGGAACCTCCCTCCTACACACTTCTCACACCTAGGAACCTCCCTCCTACACACTGCTGCCACATGCCCTTCTGCACACTTCTCACACCTAGGAACCTCCCTCCTACACACTTCTCACACTGAACCTCCCTCCTGCACACTTCTCCCATGAACCCCTCCTGCACACTTCTCACACCTAGGAACCTCCTCCTACACACTTCTCCCACCTAGGAACCTCCCTCCTACACACTTCTCACACCTAGGACCCTCCCTCCTGCACACTTCTCCCACCTAGGAACCTCCTCCTACACACTTCTCACACCTAGGAACCTCCCTCCTACACACTGCTGTCACATGCCCTTCTGCACACTTCTCACACCTAGGAACCTCCCTCCTACACACTTCTCACACCTAGAACCTCCCTCCTACACACTTCTCCCACCTAGGAACCTCCCTCCTACACACTTCTCACACCTAGGAACCTCCTCCTACACACTTCTCCCACCTAGAACCTCCCTCCTACACACTTCTCACACCTAGGACCCTCCCTCCTGCACACTTCTCCCACCTAGGAACCTCCCTCCTACACACTTCTCACACCTAGGAACCTCCCTCCTACACACTGCTGCCACATGCCTTCTGCACACTTTCACACCTAGGAACCTCCCTCCTACACACTTCTCACACCTAGGAACCTCCCTCCTACACACACTTCTCCCACCTGAAACTCCCTCCTACACACTTCTCACACCTAGGAACCTCCCTCCTACACACTTCTCACACCTAGGAACCTCCTCCTACACACTGCTGCCACATGCCCTTCTGCACACTTCTCACACCTAGGAACCTCCCTCCTACACTTCTCACACCTAGGAACCTCCCTCCTACACACTGCTGCCACATGCCCTTCTGCACACTTCTCACACCTAGGAACCTCCCTCCTACACACTTCTCACACCTAGGAACCTCCTCCTACACACTTCTCACACCTAGGAACCTCCCTCCTACACACTTCTCACACCTAGGAACCTCCCTCCTACACACTTCTCCCACCTAGGAACCTCCCTCCTACACACTTCTCACACCTAGGACCCTCCCTCCTACACACTTCTCCCACCTAGGAACCTCCCTCCTACACACTTCTCACACCTAGGAACCTCCCTCCTACATACTGCTGTCTCATGACCTTCTGCACACTTCTCACACCTAGGAACCTCCCTCCTACACACTGCTGCCACATGCCCTTCTGCACACTTCTCACACCTAGGAACCTCCTCCTACACACTGCTGTCTCATGCCCTTCTGCACACTTCTCACACCTAGGAACCTCCCTCCTACATACTGCTGTCTCATGCCCTTCTGCACACTTCTCACACCTAGGACCCTCCCTCCTACACACTGCTGTCTCATGCCCTTCTGCACAATTCTCACACCTAGGAACCTCCCTCCTACACACTGCTGTCTCATGCCCTTCTGCACACTTCTCACACCTAGGAACCTCCCTCCTACACACTGCTGTCTCATGCCCTTCTGCACACTTCTCACATGAACCTCCCTCCTACACACTGCTGCCACATACCCTTCTGCACACTTCTCACACCTAGGAACCTCCCTCCTACACACTGCTGCCACATGCCCTTCTGCACACTTCTCACACCTAGGAACCTCCCTCCTACACACTGCTGCCACATGCCCTTCTGCACACTTCTCACACCTAGGACCCTCCCTCCTACACACTGTCTCGTGCCCTTCTGCACACTTCTCACACCTAGGAACCTCCCTCCTACACACTGCTGTCTCATGCCCTTCTGCACACTTCTCACACCTAGGACCCTCCCTCCTACACACTGCTGTCTCATGACCCTTCTGCACACTTCTCACACCTAGGAACCTCCCTCCTACACACTGCTGCCACATGCCCTTCTGCACACTTCTCACACCTAGGAACCTCCCTCCTACACACTGCTGCCACATGCCCTTCTGCACACTTCTCACACCTAGGAACCTCCCTCCTACATACTGCTGCACACACTTCTCACATGCATGACCTTCTGCACACTTCTCACACCTAGGAACCTCCCTCCTACATACTGCTGTCTCATGCCCTTCTGCACACTTCTCACACCTAGGACCCTCCCTCCTACACACTGCTGTCTCATGCCCTTCTGCACACTTCTCACACCTAGGAACCTCCCTCCTACACACTGCTGTCTCATGCCCTTCTGCACACTTCTCACACCTAGGAACCTCCTCCTACACACTGCTGTCTCATGCCCTTCTGCACACTTCTCACACCTAGGAACCTCCTCCTACACACTGCTGCCACATGCCCTTCTGCACACTTCTCACACCTAGGAACCTCCTCCTACATACTGCTGTCACATGCCCTTCTGCACACTTCTCACACCTAGGAACCTCCCTCCTACACACTGCTGCCACATGCCCTTCTGCATACTTCTCACACCTAGGACCCTCCCTCCTACACACTGCTGTCTCGTGCCCTTCTGCACACTTCTCACACCTAGGAACCTCCCTCCTACACACTGCTGTCTCATGCCCTTCTGCACACTTCTCACACCTAGGACCCTCCCTCCTACACACTGCTGTCTCATGACCTTCTGCACACTTCTCACACCTAGGAACCTCCCTCCTACACACTTCTCACACCTAGGAACCTCCCTCCTACACACTGCTGTCTCATGCCCTTCTGCACACTTCTCACACCTAGGAACCTCCCTCCTACATACTGCTGCCACATGCCCTTCTGCACACTTCTCACACCTAGGAACCTCCTCCTACACACTGCTGTCACATGCCCTTCTGCACACTTCTCACACCTAGGACCCTCCTCCTACACACTGCTGTCTCATGCCCTTCTGCACACTTCTCACACCTAGGAACCTCCCTCCTACATACTGCTGTCTCATGCCCTTCTGCACACTTCTCACACCTAGGAACCTCCCTCCTACATACTGCTGTCTCATGCCCTTCTGCACACTTCTCACACCTAGGAACCTCCCTCCTACACACTGCTGTCTCATGCCCTTCTGCACACTTCTCACACCTAGGAACCTCCCTCCTACATACTGCTGTCTCATGCCCTTCTGCACACTTCTCACACCTAGGAACCTCCCTCCTACACTGCTGTCTCATGCCCTTCTGCACACTTCTCACACCTAGGACCCTCCCTCCTACACACTGCTGTCTCATGCCCTTCTGCACACTTCTCACACCTAGGAACCTCCCTCCTACACACTGCTGTCTCATGCCCTTCTGCACACTTCTCACACCTAGGAACCTCCCTCCTACACACTGCTGTCTCATGCCCTTCTGCACACTTCTCACACCTAGGAACCTCCCTCCTACACACTGCTGCCACATACCCTTCTGCACACTTCTCACACCTAGGAACCTCCCTCCTACATACTGCTGCCACATGCCCTTCTGCACACTTCTCACACCTAGAACCTCCTCCTACACACTGCTGCCACATGCCCTTCTGCACACTTCTCACACCTAGGACCCTCCCTCCTACACACTCATGCCCTTCTGACACCTAGGAACCTCCTCCTACACACTGCTGTCTCATGCCCTTCTGCACACTTCTCACACCTAGGACCCTCCTCCTACACACTGCTGTCTCATGCCCTTCTGCACACTTCTCACACCTAGGAACCTCCCTCCTACACACTGCTGCCACATGCCCTTCTGCACACTTCTCACACCTAGGAACCTCCCTCCTACACACTTCTCACACCTAGGAACCTCCCTCCTACACACTGCTGCCACATGCCCTTCTGCACACTTCTCACACCTAGGAACCTCCTCCTACACACTTCTCACACCTGAACCTCCCTCCTACACACTTCTCCCACCTAGGAACCTCCTCCTACACACTTCTCACACCTAGGAACCTCCCTCCTACACACTTCTCCCACCTAGGAACCTCCCTCCTACACACTTCTCACACCTAGGACCTCCCTCCTACACACTTCTCCCACCTAGGAACCTCCCTCCTACACACTTCTCACACCTAGGAACCTCCCTCCTACATACTGCTGTCTCATGACCTTCTGCACACTTCTCACACCTAGGAACCTCCCTCCTACACACTGCTGCCACATGCCCTTCTGCACACTTCTCACACCTAGGAACCTCCCTCCTACACACTTCTCACACCTAGGAACCTCCCTCCTACACACTGCTCCCACCTAGGAACCTCCCTCCTACACACTTCTCACACCTAGGACCCTCCCTCCTACACACTTCTCACACCTAGGAACCTCCCTCCTACACACTGCTGTCTCATGACCTTCTGCACACTTCTCACACCTAGGAACCTCCTCCTACACACTTCTCACACCTAGGAACCTCCCTCCTACACACTGCTGCCACATGCCCTTCTGCACACTTCTCACACCTAGGAACCTCCCTCCTACACACTCACACCTAGGAACCTCCTCCTACACACTTCTCACACCTAGGAACCTCCCTCCTACACACTTCTCACACACCCTTCTACACACTTCTCACACCTAGGAACCTCCTCCTACACACACACACTGTCTCTGACCTTCTGCACACTTCTCACACCTAGGAACCTCCCTCCTACACTCTCACACCTAGGAACCTCCCTCCTACACACTGCTGTCTCATGCCCTTCTGCACACTTCTCACACCTAGGAACCTCCCTCCTACATACTGCTGCCACATGCCCTTCTGCACACTTCTCACACCTAGGAACCTCCCTCCTAAACACTGCTGCCACATACCCTTCTGCACACTTCTCACACCTAGGACCCTCCCTCCTACACACTGCTGCCACATGACCTTCTGCACACTTCTCACACCTAGGAACCTCCCTCCTACATACTGCTGTCTCATGCCCTTCTGCACACTTCTCACACCTAGGAACCTCCCTCCTACATACTGCTGTCTCATGCCCTTCTGCACACTTCTCACACCTAGGAACCTCCCTCCTACACACTGCTGTCTCATGCCCTTCTGCACACTTCTCACACCTAGGAACCTCCCACCTACCTCCTTCTGCACACACTGAACCTCCCTCCTACATACTGCTCATGCTCCTTCTCACACTTCTCACACCTAGGACCCTCCCTCCTACACACTGCTGTCTCATGCCCTTCTGCACACTTCTCACACCTAGGAACCTCCCTCCTACACACTGCTGTCTCATGCCCTTCTGCACACTTCTCACACCTAGGAACCTCCCTCCTACACACTGCTGTCTCATGCCCTTCTGCACACTTCTCACACCTAGGAACCTCCCTCCTACACACTGCTGCCACATGCCCTTCTGCACACTTCTCACACCTAGGAACCTCCCTCCTACACACTGCTGCCACATGCCCTTCTGCACACTTCTCACACCTAGGAACCTCCCTCCTAAACACTGCTGCCACATACCCTTCTGCACACTTCTCACACCTAGGACCCTCCCTCCTACACACTGCTGTCTCATGCCCTTCTGCACACTTCTCACACCTAGGAACCTCCCTCCTACACACTGCTGTCTCATGCCCTTCTGCACACTTCTCACACCTAGGAACCTCCCTCCTACACACTGCTGTCTCATGCCCTTCTGCACACTTCTCACACCTAGGAACCTCCCTCCTACACACTGCTGCCACATGCCCTTCTGCACACTTCTCACACCTAGGAACCTCCCTCCTACACACTTCTCACACCTAGGAACCTCCTCCTACACACTGCTGCCACATGCCCTTCTGCACACTTCTCACACCTAGGAACCTCCTCCTACACACTTCTCACACCTAGGAACCTCCCTCCTACACACTTCTCCCACCTAGGAACCTCCCTCCTACACACTTCTCACACCTAGGAACCTCCTCCTACACACTTCTCCCACCTAGGAACCTCCTCCTACACACTTCTCACACCTAGGACCCTCCCTCCTACACACTTCTCCCACCTAGGAACCTCCCTCCTACACACTTCTCACACCTAGGAACCTCCCTCCTACATACTGCTGTCTCATGACCTTCTGCACACTTCTCACACCTAGGAACCTCCCTCCTACACACTGCTGCCACATGCCCTTCTGCACACTTCTCACACCTAGGAACCTCCCTCCTACACACTTCTCACACCTAGGAACCTCCTCCTACACACTCCCACCTAGGAAACTCCCTCCTACACACTTCTCACATGAACCTCCCTCCTACACACTTCTCACACCTAGGAACCTCCCTCCTACACACTGCTGCCACATGCCCTTCTGCACACTTCTCACACCTAGGAACCTCCTCCTCACACACTTCTCCCACCTAGGAACCTCCTCTCCTACACACTTCTCACACCTAGGAACCTCCTCCTCCCACACACTCTCACACCTAGGAACCTCCCTCCTACACACTTTCACACCTAGGAACCTCCCTCCTACACACTTCTCCCACCAGGAACCTCCCTCCTACACACTTCTCACACCTAGGAACCTCCTCCTACACACTGCTGTCACATGACCTTCTGCACACTTCTCACACCTAGGAACCTCCCTCCTACACACTGCTGTCTCATGCCCTTCTGCACACTTCTCACACCTAGGAACCTCCTCCTACATACTGCTGTCTCATGCCCTTCTGCACACTTCTCACACCTAGGACCCTCCCTCCTACACACTGCTGTCTCATGCCCTTCTGCACACTTCTCACACCTAGGAACTCCCTCCTACACACTGCTGTCTCATGCCCTTCTGCACACTTCTCACACCTAGGAACCTCCCTCCTACACACTGCTGTCTCATGCCCTTCTGCACACTTCTCACACCTAGGAACCTCCCTCCTACACACTGCTGCCACATACCCTTCTGCACACTTCTCACACCTAGGAACCTCCCTCCTACATACTGCTGTCTCATGCCCTTCTGCACACTTCTCACACCTAGGAACCTCCCTCCTACACACTGCTGCCACATGCCCTTCTGCACACTTCTCACACCTAGGAACCTCCCTCCTACACACTGCTGCCACATGCCCTTCTGCACACTTCTCACACCTAGGAACCTCCCTCCTACACACTGCTGTCTCATGCCCTTCTGCACACTTCTCACACCTAGGAACCTCCCTCCTACACACTGCTGTCTCATGACCTTCTGCACACTTCTCACACCTAGGAACCTCCCTCCTACACACTGCTGTCTCATGCCCTTCTGCACACTTCTCACACCTAGGAACCTCCCTCCTACACACTGCTGTCTCATGCCCTTCTGCACACTTCTCACACCTAGGAACCTCCCTCCTACATACTGCTGTCTCATGCCCTTCTGCACACTTCTCACACCTAGGAACCTCCCTCCTACATACTGCTGTCTCATGCCCTTCTGCACACTTCTCACACCTAGGAACCTCCCTCCTACATACTGCTGTCTCATGCCCTTCTGCACACTTCTCACACCTAGGACCCTCCCTCCTACACACTGCTGTCTCATGCCCTTCTGCACACTTCTCACACCTAGGAACCTCCCTCCTACACACTGCTGTCTCATGCCCTTCTGCACACTTCTCACACCTAGGAACCTCCCTCCTACACACTGCTGTCTCATGCCCTTCTGCACACTTCTCACACCTAGGAACCTCCCTCCTACACACTGCTGCCACATACCCTTCTGCACACTTCTCACACCTAGGAACCTCCCTCCTACATACTGCTGCCACATGCCCTTCTGCACACTTCTCACACCTAGGAACCTCCCTCCTAAACACTGCTGCCACATACCCTTCTGCACACTTCTCACACCTAGGACCCTCCCTCCTACACACTGCTGTCTCATGCCCTTCTGCACACTTCTCACACCTAGGAACCTCCCTCCTACACACTGCTGTCTCATGCCCTTCTGCACACTTCTCACACCTAGGACCCTCCCTCCTACACACTGCTGTCTCATGCCCTTCTGCACACTTCTCACACCTAGGAACCTCCCTCCTACACACTGCTGCCACATGCCCTTCTGCACACTTCTCACACCTAGGAACCTCCCTCCTACACACTTCTCACACCTAGGAACCTCCCTCCTACACACTGCTGCCACATGCCCTTCTGCACACTTCTCACACCTAGGAACCTCCCTCCTACACACTTCTCACACCTAGGAACCTCCCTCCTACACACTTCTCCCACCTAGGAACCTCCCTCCTACACACTTCTCACACCTAGGAACCTCCCTCCTACACACTTCTCCCACCTAGGAACCTCCCTCCTACACACTTCTCACACCTAGGACCCTCCCTCCTACACACTTCTCCCACCTAGGAACCTCCCTCCTACACACTTCTCACACCTAGGAACCTCCCTCCTACATACTGCTGTCTCATGACCTTCTGCACACTTCTCACACCTAGGAACCTCCCTCCTACACACTGCTGCCACATGCCCTTCTGCACACTTCTCACACCTAGGAACCTCCCTCCTACACACTTCTCACACCTAGGAACCTCCCTCCTACACACTTCTCCCACCTAGGAAACTCCCTCCTACACACTTCTCACACCTAGGAACCTCCCTCCTACACACTTCTCACACCTAGGAACCTCCCTCCTACACACTGCTGCCACATGCCCTTCTGCACACTTCTCACACCTAGGAACCTCCCTCCTACACACTTCTCACACCTAGGAACCTCCCTCCTACACACTGCTGCCACATGCCCTTCTGCACACTTCTCACACCTAGGAACCTCCCTCCTACACACTTCTCACACCTAGGAACCTCCCTCCTACACACTTCTCCCACCTAGGAACCTCCCTCCTACACACTTCTCACACCTAGGAACCTCCCTCCTACACACTTCTCCCACCTAGGAACCTCCCTCCTACACACCTCACACTAGGACCCTCCCTCCTCACACTCCCACCTAGGAACCTCCCTCCTACACACTTCTCACACCTAGGAACCTCCTCCTACATACTGCTGTCTCATGACCTTCTGCACACTTCTCACACCTAGGAACCTCCCTCCTACACACTGCTGCCACATGCCCTTCTGCACACTTCTCACACCTAGGAACCTCCCTCCTACACACTGCTGTCTCATGCCCTTCTGCACACTTCTCACACCTAGAACCTCCCTCCTACACACTGCTGTCTCATGCCCTTCTGCACACTTCTCACACCTAGGAACCTCCCTCCTACACACTGCTGTCTCATGCCCTTCTGCACACTTCTCACACCTAGGAACCTCCCTCCTACACACTGCTGTCTCATGCCCTTCTGCACACTTCTCACACCTAGGAACCTCCCTCCTACACACTGCTGCCACATGCCCTTCTGCACACTTCTCACACCTAGGAACCTCCCTCCTACACACTGCTGCCACATGCCCTTCTGCACACTTCTCACACCTAGGAACCTCCCTCCTACACACTGCTGTCTCATGCCCTTCTGCACACTTCTCACACCTAGGAACCTCCCTCCTACACACTGCTGTCTCATGCCCTTCTGCTCACACCTAGGACCCTCCCTCCTACACACTGCTGTCTCATGACCTTCTGCACACTTCTCACACCTAGGAACCTCCCTCCTGCACACTTCTCACACCTAGGAACCTCCCTCCTACACACTGCTGCCTCATGCCCTTCTGCACACTTCTCACACCTAGGAACCTCCCTCCTACACACTGCTGCCACATGCCCTTCTGCACACTTCTCACACCTAGGAACCTCCCTCCTAAACACTGCTGCCACATGCCCTTCTGCACACTTCTCACACCTAGGACCCTCCCTCCTACACACTGCTGTCTCATGCCCTTCTGCACACTTCTCACACCTAGGAACCTCTCCTCCTACACACTGCTGTCTCATGCCCTTCTGCACACTTCTCACACCTAGGACCTCCCTCCTACACACTGCTGTCTCATGCCCTTCTGCACACTTCTCACACCTAGGAACCTCCTCCTACACACTCACACCTAGGAACTGCCCTCCTGCACACTTCTCACATGAACCTTCTGCACACTTCTCACACCTAGGAACCTCCCTCCTACACACTGCTGCCTCATGCCCTTCTGCACACTTCTCACACCTAGGAACCTCCCTCCTACACACTGCTGCCACATGCCCTTCTGCACACTTCTCACACCTAGGACCCTCCCTCCTACACACTGCTGTCTCATGACCTTCTGCACACTTCTCACACCTAGGAACCTCCCTCCTACACACTTCTCACACCTAGGAACCTCCCTCCTACACACTGCTGTCTCATGCCCTTCTGCACACTTCTCACACCTAGGAACCTCCCTCCTACATACTGCTGTCTCATGCCCTTCTGCACACTTCTCACACCTAGGAACCTCCCTCCTACATACTGCTGTCTCATGCCCTTCTGCACACTTCTCACACCTAGGAACCTCCCTCCTACATACTGCTGTCTCATGACCTTCTGCACACTTCTCACACCTAGGACCCTCCCTCCTACACACTGCTGTCTCATGCCCTTCTGCACACTTCTCACACCTAGGAACCTCCCTCCTACATACTGCTGTCTCATGCCCTTCTGCACACTTCTCACACCTAGGAACCTCCCTCCTACATACTGCTGTCTCATGCCCTTCTGCACACTTCTCACACCTAGGAACCTCCCTCCTACATACTGCTGTCTCATGCCCTTCTGCACACTTCTCACACCTAGGACCCTCCCTCCTACACACTGCTGTCTCATGCCCTTCTGCACACTTCTCACACCTATGAACCTCCCTCCTACACACTGCTGTCTCATGCCCTTCTGCACACTTCTCACACCTAGGAACCTCCCTCCTACACACTGCTGTCTCATGCCCTTCTGCACACTTCTCACACCTAGGAACCTCCCTCCTACACACTGCTGCCACATACCCTTCTGCACACTTCTCACACCTAGGAACCTCCCTCCTACATACTGCTGCCACATGCCCTTCTGCACACTTCTCACACCTAGGAACCTCCCTCCTAAACACTGCTGCCACATACCCTTCTGCACACTTCTCACACCTAGGACCCTCCCTCCTACACACTGCTGTCTCATGCCCTTCTGCACACTTCTCACACCTAGGAACCTCCCTCCTACACACTGCTGTCTCATGCCCTTCTGCACACTTCTCACACCTAGGACCCTCCCTCCTACACACTGCTGTCTCATGCCCTTCTGCACACTTCTCACACCTAGGAACCTCCCTCCTACACACTGCTGCCACATGCCCTTCTGCACACTTCTCACACCTAGGAACCCCCTCCTACACACTTTCACACCTAGGAACCTCCCTCCTACACACTGCTGCCACATGCCCTTCTGCACACTTCTCACACCTAGGAACCTCCCTCCTACACACTTCTCACACCTAGGAACCTCCTCCACACACTTCTCCCACCTAGGAACCTCCCTCCTACACACTTCTCACACCTAGGAACCTCCCTCCTACACACTTCTCCCACCTAGGAACCTCCCTCCTACACACTTCTCACACCTAGGACCCTCCCTCCTACACACTTCTCCCACCTAGGAACCTCCATCCTACACACTTCTCACACCTAGGAACCTCCCTCCTACATACTGCTGTCTCATGACCTTCTGCACACTTCTCACACCTAGGAACCTCCCTCCTACACACTGCTGCCACATGCCCTTCTGCACACTTCTCACACCTAGGAACCTCCCTCCTACACACTTCTCACACCTAGGAACCTCCCTCCTACACACTTCTCACACCTAGGGAAACTCCCTCCTACACACTTCTCACACCTAGAACCTCCCTCCTACACACTTCTCACACCTAGGAACCTCCCTCCTACACACTGCTGCCACATGCCCTTCTGCACACTTCTCACACCTAGGAACCTCCCTCCTACACACTTCTCACACCTAGGAACCTCCCTCCTACACACTGCTGCCACATGCCCTTCTGCACACTTCTCACACCTAGGAACCTCCCTCCTACACACTTCTCACACCTAGGAACCTCCCTCCTACACACTTCTCCCACCTAGGAACCTCCCTCCTACACACTTCTCACACCTAGGAACCTCCCTCCTACACACTTCTCCCACCTAGGAACCTCCCTCCTACACACTTCTCACACCTAGGACCCTCCCTCCTACACACTTCTCCCACCTAGGAACCTCCCTCCTACACACTTCTCACACCTAGGAACCTCCCTCCTACATACTGCTGTCTCATGACCTTCTGCACACTTCTCACACCTAGGAACCTCCCTCCTACACACTGCTGCCACATGCCCTTCTGCACACTTCTCACACCTAGGAACCTCCCTCCTACATACTGCTGTCTCATGCCCTTCTGCACACTTCTCACACCTAGGACCCTCCCTCCTACACACTGCTGTCTCATGCCCTTCTGCACAATTCTCACACCTAGGAACCTCCCTCCTACACACTGCTGTCTCATGCCCTTCTGCACACTTCTCACACCTAGGAACCTCCCTCCTACACACTGCTGTCTCATGCCCTTCTGCACACTTCTCACACCTAGGAACCTCCCTCCTACATACTGCTGCCACATGCCCTTCTGCACACTTCTCACACCTAGGAACCTCCCTCCTACACACTGCTGCCACATGCCCTTCTGCATACTTCTCACACCTAGGACCCTCCCTCCTACACACTGCTGTCTCGTGCCCTTCTGCACACTTCTCACACCTAGGAACCTCCCTCCTACACACTGCTGTCTCATGCCCTTCTGCACACTTCTCACACCTAGGACCCTCCCTCCTACACACTGCTGTCTCATGACCTTCTCCACACTTCTCACACCTAGGAACCTCCCTCCTACACACTTCTCACACCTAGGAACCTCCCTCCTACACACTGCTGCCACATGCCCTTCTGCACACTTCTCACACCTAGGAACCTCCCTCCTACATACTGCTGCCACATGCCCTTCTGCACACTTCTCACACCTAGGAACCTCCCTCCTAAACACTGCTGCCACATACCCTTCTGCACACTTCTCACACCTAGGACCCTCCCTCCTACACACTGCTGTCTCATGCCCTTCTGCACACTTCTCACACCTAGGAACCTCCCTCCTACACACTGCTGTCTCATGCCCTTCTGCACACTTCTCACACCTAGGACCCTCCCTCCTACACACTGCTGTCTCATGCCCTTCTGCACACTTCTCACACCTAGGAACCTCCCTCCTACACACTGCTGCCACATGCCCTTCTGCACACTTCTCACACCTAGGAACCTCCCTCCTACACACTTCTCACACCTAGGAACCTCCCTCCTACACACTGCTGCCACATGCCCTTCTGCACACTTCTCACACCTAGGAACCTCCCTCCACTACACACTTCTCACACCTAGGAACCTCCCTCCTACACACTGCTGCCACATGCCCTTCTGCACACTTCTCACACCTAGGAACCTCCTCCTACACACTTCTCACACCTAGGAACCTCCCTCCTACACACTTCTCCCACCTAGGAACCTCCCTCCTACACACTTCTCACACCTAGGAACCTCCCTCCTACACACTTCTCCCACCTAGGAACCTCCCTCCTACACACCTCTCACACCTAGGACCCTCCCTCCTACACACTTCTCCCACCTGAACCTCCCTCTACACACTTCTCACACCTAGGAACCTCCCTCCTACATACTGCTGTCTCATGACCTTCTGCACACTTCTCACACCTAGGAACCTCCCTCCTACACACTGCTGCCACATGCCCTTCTGCACACTTCTCACACCTAGGACCCTCCCTCCTACACACTTCTCACACCTAGGAACCTCCCTCCTACACACTGCTGCCACATGCCCTTCTGCACACTTCTCACACCTAGGAACCTCCCTCCTACACACTTCTCACACCTAGGAACCTCCCTCCTACACACTTCTCCCACCTAGGAACCTCCCTCCTACACACTTCTCACACCTAGGAACCTCCCTCCTACACACTTCTCCCACCTAGGAACCTCCCTCCTACACACTTCTCACACCTAGGAACCTCCCTCCTACATACTGCTGTCTCATGACCTTCTGCACACTTCTCACACCTAGGAACCTCCTCCTACACACTGCTGCCACATGCCCTTCTGCACACTTCTCACACCTAGGAACCTCCCTCCTACACACTGCTGTCTCATGCCCTTCTGCACACTTCTCACACCTAGGAACCTCCCTCCACATACTGCTGTCTCATGCCCTTCTGCACACTTCTCACACCTAGGACCTCCCTCCTACACACTCCTGTCTCATGCCCTTCTGCACACTTCTCACACCTAGGAACCTCCCTCCTACACACTGCTGCCACATGCCCTTCTGCACACTTCTCACACCTAGGAACCTCCCTCCTACACACTTCTCACACCTAGGAACCTCCCTCCTACACACTGCCCACATGCCCTTCTGCACACTTCTCACACCTAGGAACCTCCCTCCTACACACTTCTCACACCTAGGAACCTCCCTCCTACACACTGCTGCCACATGCCCTTCTGCACACTTCTCACACCTAGGAACCTCCCTCCTACACACTTCTCACACCTAGGAACCTCCCTCCTACACACTTCTCCCACCTAGGAACCTCCCTCCTACACACTTCTCACACCTAGGAACCTCCCTCCTACACACTTCTCCCACCTAGGAACCTCCCTCCTACACACTTCTCACACCTAGGACCCTCCCTCCTACACACTTCTCCCACCTGAACCTCCCTCCTACACACTTCTCACACCTAGGAACCTCCCTCCTACATACTGCTGTCTCATGACCTTCTGCACACTTCTCACACCTAGGAACCTCCCTCCTACACACTGCTGCCACATGCCCTTCTGCACACTTCTCACACCTAGGACCCTCCCTCCTACACACTTCTCACACCTAGGAACCTCCCTCCTACACACTGCTGCCACATGCCCTTCTGCACACTTCTCACACCTAGGAACCTCCCTCCTACACACTTCTCACACCTATGAACCTCCCTCCTACACACTTCTCCCACCTAGGAACCTCCCTCCTACACACTTCTCACACCTAGGAACCTCCTCCTACACACTTCTCCCACCTAGGAACCTCCCTCCTACACACTTCTCACACCTAGGAACCTCCCTCCACACACTTCTCCCACCTAGGAACCTCCCTCCTACACACTTCTCACACCTAGGACCCTCCCTCCTACACACTTCTCCCACCTAGGAACCTCCCTCCTACACACTTCTCACACCTAGGAACCTCCTCCTACATACTGCTGTCTCATGACCTTCTGCACACTTCTCACACCTAGGAACCTCCCTCCTACACACTGCTGCCACATGCCCTTCTGCACACTTCTCACACCTAGGAACCTCCCTACTACACACTGCTGTCTCATGCCCTTCTGCACACTTCTCACACCTAGGAACATCCCTCCTACATACTGCTGTCTCATGCCCTTCTGCACACTTCTCACACCTAGGAACCTCCCTCCTACACACTGCTGTCTCATGCCCTTCTGCACACTTCTCACACCTAGGAACCTCCCTCCTACACACTGCTGTCACATGACCCCCTTCTGCACACTTCTCACACCTAGGAACCTCCCTCCTACACACTGCTGCCACATGCCCTTCTGCACACTTCTCACACCTAGGAACCTCCCTCCTACACACTTCTCACACCTAGGAACCTCCCTCCTACACACTGCTGCCACATGCCCTTCTGCACACTTCTCACACCTAGGAACCTCCCTCCTACACACTTCTCACACCTAGGAACCTCCTCCTACACACTGCTGCCACATGCCCTTCTGCACACTTCTCACACCTAGGAACCTCCCTCCTACACACTTCTCACACCTAGGAACCTCCCTCCTACACACTTCTCACACCTAGGAACCTCCCTCCTACACACTTCTCCCACCTAGGAACCTCCCTCCTACACACTTCTCACACCTAGGACCCTCCCTCCTACACACTTCTCCCACCTAGGAACCTCCCTCCTACACACTTCTCACACCTAGGAACCTCCCTCCTACATACTGCTGTCTCATGACCTTCTGCACACTTCTCACACCTAGGAACCTCCCTCCTACACACTGCTGCCACATGCCCTTCTGCACACTTCTCACACCTAGGAACCTCCCTCCTACACACTGCTGTCTCATGCCCTTCTGCACACTTCTCACACCTAGGAACCTCCCTCCTACATACTGCTGTCTCATGCCCTTCTGCACACTTCTCACACCTAGGACCCTCCCTCCTACACACTGCTGTCTCATGCCCTTCTGCACACTTCTCACACCTAGGAACCTCCCTCCTACACACTGCTGTCTCATGCCCTTCTGCACACTTCTCACACCTAGGAACCTCCCTCCTACACACTGCTGTCTCATGCCCTTCTGCACACTTCTCACACCTAGGAACCTCCCTCCTACACACTGCTGCCACATACCCTTCTGCACACTTCTCACACCTAGGAACCTCCCTCCTACATACTGCTGCCACATGCCCTTCTGCACACTTCTCACACCTAGGAACCTCCCTCCTACACACTGCTGCCACATGCCCTTCTGCACACTTCTCACACCTAGGACCCTCCCTCCTACACACTGCTGTCTCATGCCCTTCTGCACACTTCTCACACCTAGGAACCTCCCTCCTACACACTGCTGTCTCATGCCCTTCTGCACACTTCTCACACCTAGGACCCTCCCTCCTACACACTGCTGTCTCATGCCCTTCTGCACACTTCTCACACCTAGGAACCTCCCTCCTACACACTGCTGCCACATGCCCTTCTGCACACTTCTCACACCTAGGAACCTCCCTCCTACACACTTCTCACACCTAGGAACCTCCCTCCTACACACTGCTGCCACATGCCCTTCTGCACACTTCTCACACCTAGGAACCTCCCTCCTACACACTTCTCACACCTAGGAACCTCCTCCTACACACTGCTGCCACATGCCCTTCTGCACACTTCTCACACCTAGGAACCTCCCTCCTACACACTTCTCCCACCTAGGAACCTCCCTCCTACACACTTCTCACACCTAGGAACCTCCCTCCACACACTTCTCCCACCTAGGAACCTCCCTCCTACACACTTCTCACACCTAGGACCCTCCCTCCTACACTGCTGCCACATGCCCTTCTGCACACTTCTCACACCTAGGAACCTCCCTCCTACACACTGCTGTCTCATGCCCTTCTGCACACTTCTCACACCTAGGAACCTCCCTCCTACACACTGCTGCCACATGCCCTTCTGCACACTTCTCACACCTAGGAACCTCCCTCCTACACACTTCTCACACCTAGGAACCTCCCTCCTACACACTGCTGCCACATGCCCTTCTGCACACTTCTCACACCTAGGACCCTCCCTCCTACACACTTCTCACACCTAGGACCTCCCTCCTACACACTTCTCACACCTAGGAACCTCCCTCCTACACACTGCTGCCACATGCCCTTCTGCACACTTCTCCCACCTAGGAACCTCCCTCCTACACACTTCTCACACCTAGGAACCTCCCTCCTACACACTTCTCCCACCTAGGAACCTCCCTCCTACACACTTCTCACACCTAGGAACCTCCCTCCTACACACTTCTCCCACCTAGGAACCTCCTCCTACACACTTCTCACACCTAGGAACCTCCCTCCTACACATACTGCTGTCTCATGACCTTCTGCACACTTCTCACACCTAGGAACCTCCCTCCTACACACTGCTGTCACATGCCCTTCTGCACACTTCTCACACCTAGGAACCTCCCTCCTACACACTGCTGTCTCATGCCCTTCTGCACACTTCTCACACCTAGGAACCTCCCTCCTACATACTGCTGTCTCATGCCCTTCTGCACACTTCTCACACCTAGGACCCTCCCTCCTACACACTGCTGTCTCATGCCCTTCTGCACACTTCTCACACCTAGGAACCTCCCTCCTACACACTGCTGTCTCATGCCCTTCTGCACACTTCTCACACCTAGGAACCTCCCTCCTACACACTGCTGTCTCATGCCCTTCTGCACACTTCTCACACCTAGGAACCTCCCTCCTACACACTGCTGCCACATACCCTTCTGCACACTTCTCACACCTAGGAACCTCCCTCCTACATACTGCTGCCACATGCCCTTCTGCACACTTCTCACACCTAGGAACCTCCCTCCTACACACTGCTGTCTCATGCCCTTCTGCACACTTCTCACACCTAGGAACCTCCCTCCTACACACTGCTGTCTCATGCCCTTCTGCACACTTCTCACACCTAGGAACCTCCCTCCTACACACTGCTGCCACATGCCCTTCTGCACACTTCTCACACCTAGGAACCTCCCTCCTACACACTGCTGTCTCATGCCCTTCTGCACACTTCTCACACCTAGGAACCTCCCTCCTACATACTGCTGTCTCATGCCCTTCTGCACACTTCTCACACCTAGGAACCTCCCTCCTACACACTGCTGCCACATGCCCTTCTGCACACTTCTCACACCTAGGAACCTTCCTCCTACACACTTCTCACACCTAGGAACCTCCCTCCTACACACTTCTCACACCTAGGAACCTCCCTCCTACACACTGCTGCCACATGCCCTTCTGCACACTTCTCACACCTAGGAACCTCCCTCCTACATACTTCTCACACCTAGGAACCTCCCTCCTACACACTGCTGCCACATGCCCTTCTGCACACTTCTCACACCTAGGAACCTCCCTCCTACACACTTCTCCCACCTAGGAACCTCCCTCCTACACACTTCTCACACCTAGGAACCTCCCTCCTACACACTTCTCCCACCTAGGAACCTCCCTCCTACACACTTCTCACACCTAGGACCCTCCCTCCTACACACTTCTCCCACCTAGGAACCTCCCTCCTACACACTTCTCACACCTAGGAACCTCCCTCCTACATACTGCTGTCTCATGACCTTCTGCACACTTCTCACACCTAGGAACCTCCCTCCTACACACTGCTGCCACATGCCCTTCTGCACACTTCTCACACCTAGGAACCTCCCTCCTACACACTGCTGTCTCATGCCCTTCTGCACACTTCTCACACCTAGGAACCTCCCTCCTACACACTGCTGTCTCATGCCCTTCTGCACACTTCTCACACCTAGGAACCTCCCTCCTACACACTGCTGTCTCATGCCCTTCTGCACACTTCTCACACCTAGGAACCTCCCTCCTACACACTGCTGTCTCATGCCCTTCTGCACACTTCTCACACCTAGGAACCTCCCTCCTACACACTGCTGTCTCATGCCCTTCTGCACACTTCTCACACCTAGGAACCTCCCTCCTACACACTGCTGCCACATGCCCTTCTGCACACTTCTCACACCTAGGAACCTCCCTCCTACATACTGCTGTCTCATGCCCTTCTGCACACTTCTCACACCTAGGAACCTCCCTCCTACACACTGCTGCCACATGCCCTTCTGCACACTTCTCACACCTAGGAACCCTCCCTCCTACACACTGCTGTCTCATGCCCTTCTGCACACTTCTCACACCTAGGAACCTCCCTCCTACACACTGCTGTCTCATGCCCTTCTGCACACTTCTCACACCTAGGAACCTCCCTCCTACACACTGCTGTCTCATGCCCTTCTGCACACTTCTCACACCTAGGAACCTCCCTCCTACACACTGCTGCCACATGCCCTTCTGCACACTTCTCACACCTAGGAACCTCCCTCCTACATACTGCTGCCACATGCCCTTCTGCACACTTCTCACACCTAGGAACCTCCCTCCTACACACTGCTGTCTCATGCCCTTCTGCACACTTCTCACACCTAGGAACCTCCCTCCTACACACTGCTGTCTCATGCCCTTCTGCACACTTCTCACACCTAGGAACCTCCCTCCTACACACTGCTGCCACATGCCCTTCTGCACACTTCTCACACCTAGGAACCTCCCTCCTACATACTGCTGCCACATGCCCTTCTGCACACTTCTCACACCTAGGAACCTCCCTCCTAAACACTGCTGCCACATACCCTTCTGCACACTTCTCACACCTAGGACCCTCCCTCCTACACACTGCTGTCTCATGCCCTTCTGCACACTTCTCACACCTAGGAACCTCCCTCCTACACACTGCTGTCTCATGCCCTTCTGCACACTTCTCACACCTAGGACCCTCCCTCCTACACACTGCTGTCTCATGCCCTTCTGCACACTTCTCACACCTAGGAACCTCCCTCCTACACACTGCTGCCACATGCCCTTCTGCACACTTCTCACACCTAGGAACCTCCCTCCTACACACTTCTCACACCTAGGAACCTCCCTCCTACACACTGCTGCCACATGCCCTTCTGCACACTTCTCACACCTAGGAACCTCCCTCCTACACACTTCTCACACCTAGGAACCTCCCTCCTACACACTTCTCCCACCTAGGAACCTCCCTCCTACACACTTCTCACACCTAGGAACCTCCCTCCTACACACTTCTCCCACCTAGGAACCTCCCTCCTACACACTTCTCACACCTAGGACCCTCCCTCCTACACACTTCTCCCACCTAGGAACCTCCATCCTACACACTTCTCACACCTAGGAACCTCCCTCCTACATACTGCTGTCTCATGACCTTCTGCACACTTCTCACACCTAGGAACCTCCCTCCTACACACTGCTGCCACATGCCCTTCTGCACACTTCTCACACCTAGGAACCTCCCTCCTACACACTTCTCACACCTAGGAACCTCCCTCCTACACACTGCTGCCACATGCCCTTCTGCACACTTCTCACACCTAGGAACCTCCCTCCTACACACTTCTCACACCTAGGAACCTCCCTCCTACACACTGCTGCCACATGCCCTTCTGCACACTTCTCACACCTAGGAACCTCCCTCCTACACACTTCTCAAACCTAGGAACCTCCCTCCTACACACTTCTCCCACCTAGGAACCTCCCTCCTACACACTTCTCACACCTAGGAACCTCCCTCCTACACACTTCTCCCACCTAGGAACCTCCCTCCTACACACTTCTCACACCTAGGACCCTCCCTCCTACACACTTCTCCCACCTAGGAACCTCCCTCCTACACACTTCTCACACCTAGGAAACTCCCTCCTACATACTGCTGTCTCATGACCTTCTGCACACTTCTCACACCTAGGAACCTCCCTCCTACACACTGCTGCCACATGCCCTTCTGCACACTTCTCACACCTAGGAACCTCCCTCCTACATACTGCTGTCTCATGCCCTTCTACACACTTCTCACACCTAGGACCCTCCCTCCTACACACTGCTGTCTCATGCCCTTCTGCACAATTCTCACACCTAGGAACCTCCCTCCTACACACTGCTGTCTCATGCCCTTCTGCACACTTCTCACACCTAGGAACCTCCCTCCTACACACTGCTGTCTCATGCCCTTCTGCACACTTCTCACACCTAGGAACCTCCCTCCTACACACTGCTGCCACATACCCTTCTGCACACTTCTCACACCTAGGAACCTCCCTCCTACATACTGCTGCCACATGCCCTTCTGCACACTTCTCACACCTAGGAACCTCCCTCCTACACACTGCTGCCACATGCCCTTCTGCATACTTCTCACACCTAGGACCCTCCCTCCTACACACTGCTGTCTCGTGCCCTTCTGCACACTTCTCACACCTAGGAACCTCCCTCCTACACACTGCTGTCTCATGCCCTTCTGCATACTTCTCACACCTAGGACCCTCCCTCCTACACACTGCTGTCTCATGACCTTCTCCACACTTCTCACACCTAGGAACCTCCCTCCTACACACTTCTCACACCTAGGAACCTCCCTCCTACACACTGCTGCCACATGCCCTTCTGCACACTTCTCACACCTAGGAACCTCCCTCCTACATACTGCTGCCACATGCCCTTCTGCACACTTCTCACACCTAGGAACCTCCCTCCTAAACACTGCTGCCACATGCCCTTCTGCACACTTCTCACACCTAGGACCCTCCCTCCTACACACTGCTGTCTCATGCCCTTCTGCACACTTCTCACACCTAGGAACCTCCCTCCTACACACTGCTGTCTCATGCCCTTCTGCACACTTCTCACACCTAGGACCCTCCCTCCTACACACTGCTGTCTCATGCCCTTCTGCACACTTCTCACACCTAGGAACCTCCCTCCTACACACTGCTGCCACATGCCCTTCTGCACACTTCTCACACCTAGGAACCTCCCTCCTACACACTTCTCACACCTAGGAACCTCCCTCCTACACACTGCTGCCACATGCCCTTCTGCACACTTCTCACACCTAGGAACCTCCCTCCTACACACTTCTCACACCTAGGAACCTCCTCCTACACACTGCTGCCACATGCCCTTCTGCACACTTCTCACACCTAGGAACCTCCCTCCTACACACTTCTCACACCTAGGAACCTCCCTCCTACACACTTCTCCCACCTAGGAACCTCCCTCCTACACACTTCTCACACCTAGGAACCTCCCTCCTACACACTTCTCCCACCTAGGAACCTCCCTCCTACACACTTCTCACACCTAGGACCCTCCCTCCTACACACTTCTCCCACCTAGGAACCTCCCTCCTACACACTTCTCACACCTAGGAACCTCCCTCCTACATACTGCTGTCTCATGACCTTCTGCACACTTCTCACACCTAGGAACCTCCCTCCAAAACACTGCTGCCACATGCCCTTCTGCACACTTCTCACACCTAGGACCTCCCTCCTACACACTTCTCACACCTAGAACCTCCCTCCTACACACTGCTGCCACATGCCCTTCTGCACACTTCTCACACCTAGGAACCTCCCTCCTACACACTTCTCCCACCTAGGAACCTCCCTCCTACACACTTCTCACACCTAGGAACCTCCCTCCTACACACTTCTCCCACCAGGCACCTCCTCCTGCACACTTCTCACACCTAGGACCCTCCCTCCTACACACTTCTCCCACCTAGGAACCTCCCTCCTACACACTTCTCACACCTAGGAACCTCCCTCCTACATACTGCTGTCTCATGACCTTCTGCACACTTCTCACACCTAGGAACCTCCCTCCTACACACTGCTGCCACATGCCCTTCTGCACACTTCTCACACCTAGGACCCTCCCTCCTACACACTTCTCACACCTAGGAACCTCCCTCCTACACACTGCTGCCACATGCCCTTCTGCACACTTCTCACACCTAGGAACCTCCCTCCTACACACTTCTCACACCTAGGAACCTCCCTCCTACACACTTCTCCCACCTAGGAACCTCCCTCCTACACACTTCTCACACCTAGGAACCTCCCTCCTACACACTTCTCCCACCTAGGCACCTCCCTCCTACACACTTCTCACACCTAGGACCCTCCCTCCTACACACTTCTCCCACCTAGGAACCTCCCTCCTACACACTTCTCACACCTAGGAACCTCCCTCCTACATACTGCTGTCTCATGACCTTCTGCACACTTCTCACACCTAGGAACCTCCCTCCTACACACTGCTGCCTCATGCCCTTCTGCACACTTCTCACACCTAGGAACCTCCCTCCTACACACTGCTGTCTCATGCCCTTCTGCACACTTCTCACACCTAGGAACCTCCCTCCTACATACTGCTGTCTCATGCCCTTCTGCACACTTCTCACACCTAGGACCCTCCCTCCTACACACTCCTGTCTCATGCCCTTCTGCACACTTCTCACACCTAGGAACCTCCCTCCTACACACTGCTGCCACATGCCCTTCTGCACACTTCTCACACCTAGGAACCTCCCTCCTACACACTTCTCACACCTAGGAACCTCCCTCCTACACACTGCTGCCACATGCCCTTCTGCACACTTCTCACACCTAGGAACCTCCCTCCTACACACTTCTCACACCTAGGAACCTCCCTCCTACACACTGCTGCCACATGCCCTTCTGCACACTTCTCACACCTAGGAACCTCCCTCCTACACACTTCTCACACCTAGGAACCTCCTCCTACACACTTCTCCCACCTAGGAACCTCCCTCCTACACACTTCTCACACCTAGGAACCTCCCTCCTACACACTTCTCCCACCTAGGAACCTCCCTCCTACACACTTCTCACACCTAGGACCCTCCCTCCTACACACTTCTCCCACCTAGGAACCTCCCTCCCACACTTCTCACACCTAGGAACCTCCCTCCTACATACTGCTGTCTCATGACCTTCTGCACACTTCTCACACCTAGGAACCTCCCTCCTACACACTGCTGCCACATGCCCTTCTGCACACTTCTCACACCTAGGACCCTCCCTCCTACACACTTCTCACACCTAGGAACCTCCCTCCTACACACTGCTCCACATGCCCTTCTGCACACTTCTCACACCTAGGAACCTCCCTCCTACACACTTCTCACCCTCTGAACCTCCCTCCTACACCTTCTCCCACCTGAACCTCCCTCCTACACACTTCTCACACCTAGGAACCTCCCTCCTACACACTTCTCCCACCTAGGAACCTCCCTCCTACACACTTCTCACACCATGCCCTCCCTCCTGCACACTTCTCCCACCTAGGAACCTCCCTCCTACACACTTCTCACACCTAGGAACCTCCCTCCTACACACTGCTGTCACATGACCTTCTGCACACTTCTCACACCTAGGAACCTCCCTCCTACACACTGCTGCCACATGAACCTTCTGCACACTTCTCACACCTAGGAACCTCCCTCCTACACACTGTCTCATGCCCTTCTGCACACTTCTCACACCTAGGAACCTCCCTCCTACATACTGCTGTCTCATGCCCTTCTGCACACTTCTCACACCTAGGACCCTCCCTCCTACACTTCACACTGCTGTCTCATGCCCTTCTGCACACTTCTCACACCTAGGAACCTCCCTCCTACACACTGCTGTCTCATGCCCTTCTGCACACTTCTCACACCTAGGAACCTCCCTCCTACACACTGCTGTCTCATGCCCTTCTGCACACTTCTCACACCTAGGAACCTCCCTCCTACACACTGCTGCCACATACCCTTCTGCACACTTCTCACACCTAGGAACCTCCCTCCTACATACTGCTGCCACATGCCCTTCTGCACACTTCTCACACCTAGGAACCTCCCTCCTACACACTGCTGCCACATGCCCTTCTGCACACTTCTCACACCTAGGACCCTCCCTCCTACACACTGCTGTCTCATGCCCTTCTGCACACTTCTCACACCTAGGAACCTCCCTCCTACACACTGCTGCCACATGCCCTTCTGCACACTTCTCACACCTAGGACCCTCCCTCCTACACACTTCTCACACCAGGACCCTCCTCCTACACACTTCTCACACCTAGGAACCTCCCTCCACACACTGCCACATGCCCTTCTGCCACATGCCCTTCTGCACACTTCTCACACCTAGGAACCTCCCTCCTACACACTGCTGTCTCATGCCCTTCTGCACACTTCTCACACCTAGGAACCTCCCTCCTACACACTGCTGTCTCATGCCCTTCTGCACACTTCTCACACCTAGGACCCTCCCTCCTACACACTGCTGTCTCATGCCCTTCTGCACACTTCTCACACCTAGGAACCTCCCTCCTACACACTGCTGCCACATGCCCTTCTGCACACTTCTCACACCTAGGACCCTCCCTCCTACACACTTCTCACACCTAGGACCCTCCCTCCTACACACTTCTCACACCTAGGAACCTCCCTCCTACACACTGCTGCCACATGCCCTTCTGCACACTTCTCACACCTAGGAACCTCCCTCCTACACACTTCTCACACCTAGGAACCTCCCTCCTACACACTGCTGCCACATGCCCTTCTGCACACTTCTCACACCTAGGAACCTCCCTCCTACACACTTCTCACACCTAGGAACCTCCCTCCTACACACTGCTGCCACATGCCCTTCTGCACACTTCTCACACCTAGGAACCTCCCTCCTACACACTTCTCACACCTAGGAACCTCCCTCCTACACACTTCTCCCACCTAGGAACCTCCCTCCTACACACTTCTCACACCTAGGAACCTCCCTCCTACACACTTCTCCCACCTAGGAACCTCCCTCCTACACACTTCTCACACCTAGGACCCTCCCTCCTACACACTTCTCCCACCTAGGAACCTCCCTCCTACACACTTCTCACACCTAGGAACCTCCCTCCTACATACTGCTGTCTCATGACCTTCTGCACACTTCTCACACCTAGGAACCTCCCTCCTACACACTGCTGCCACATGCCCTTCTGCACACTTCTCACACCTAGGAACCTCCCTCCTACACACTGCTGTCTCATGCCCTTCTGCACACTTCTCACACCTAGGAACCTCCCTCCTACATACTGCTGTCTCATGCCCTTCTGCACACTTCTCACACCTAGGACCCTCCCTCCTACACACTGCTGTCTCATGCCCTTCTGCACACTTCTCACACCTAGGAACCTCCCTCCTACACACTGCTGCCACATGCCCTTCTGCACACTTCTCACACCTAGGAACCTCCCTCCTACACACTTCTCACACCTAGGAACCTCCCTCCTACACACTTCTCACACCTAGGAACCTCCCTCCTACACACTGCTGCCACATGCCCTTCTGCACACTTCTCACACCTAGGAACCTCCCTCCTACACACTTCTCACACCTAGGAACCTCCCTCCTACACACTGCTGCCACATGCCCTTCTGCACACTTCTCACACCTAGGAACCTCCCTCCTACACACTTCTCACACCTAGGAACCTCCCTCCTACACACTTCTCCCACCTAGGAACCTCCCTCCTACACACTTCTCACACCTAGGAACCTCCCTCCTACACACTTCTCCCACCTAGGAACCTCCCTCCTACACACTTCTCACACCTAGGACCCTCCCTCCTACACACTTCTCCCACCTAGGAACCTCCCTCCTACACACTTCTCACACCTAGGAACCTCCCTCCTACATACTGCTGTCTCATGACCTTCTGCACACTTCTCACACCTAGGAACCTCCCTCCTACACACTGCTGCCACATGCCCTTCTGCACACTTCTCACACCTAGGAACCTCCCTCCTACACACTGCTGTCTCATGCCCTTCTGCACACTTCTCACACCTAGGAACCTCCCTCCTACATACTGCTGTCTCATGCCCTTCTGCACACTTCTCACACCTAGGACCCTCCCTCCTACACACTGCTGTCTGGATTACTGCAACTCGCTGTTGGCTGGGCTCCCTGCCTGTGCCATTAAACCCCACAACTCATCCAGAACACGTCTAGTGTTCAACCTTCCCAAGTTCTCTCACGTCACCCCGCTCCTCCGCTCTCTCCACTGGCTTCCAGTTGTTTCGCATCCGCTACAAGACCATGGTGCTTTCTGAGGGGAACGGCACCTCACACTCCAGGCTCTGATCAGGCCCTACACCCAAACAAGGGCACTGCGTTCATCCACCTCTGGCCTGCTGCCTCCCTACCACTGCCGCTCAGCCCAGTCAAAACTGTTCGCTGCTCTCAATGGTGGAACAAACTCCCTCACACGCCAGGACAGCTTCAATCACCACCTTCCGGAGACACCTGAAACCCCACCTCTTTAAGGAATACCTAGGATAGGATAAAGTAATCCCTCCCCCCTAAAAGACCACATGCACTATTGTAAACTGTTCCACTGGATGTCATAAGGTGAAAGCACAATTTGTAAGTCGCTCTGGATAAGAGCGTCTGCTAAATGACTTAAATGTAATAAATGTCTCATGCCCTTCTGCGCACTTCTCACACCTAGGAACCTCCCTCCTACACACTGCTGTCTCATGCCCTTCTGCACACTTCTCACACTAGGAACTCCTCCTACACACTCACACACCTAGGAACCTCCCTCCTACACACTGCTGTCACATGCCCTTCTGCACACTTCTCACACCTAGGAACCTCCCTCCTACACACTGCTGCCACATGCCCTTCTGCACACTTCTCACACCTAGGAACCTCCCTCCTACACACTGCTGTCTCATGCCCTTCTGCACACTTCTCACACCTAGGAACCTCCTCCTACACACTGCTGTCTCATGCCCTTCTGCACACTTCTCACACCTAGGAACCTCCTCCTACACACTGCTGTCTCATGCCCTTCTGCACACTTCTCACACCTAGGAACCTCCCTCCTACACACTGCTGCCACATGCCCTTCTGCACACTTCTCACACCTAGGAACCTCCCTCCTACACACTGCTGCCACATGCCCTTCTGCACACTTCTCACACCTAGGAACCTCCCTCCTACACACTTCTCACACCTAGGAACCTCCCTCCTACACACTGCTGCCACATGCCCTTCTGCACACTTCTCACACCTAGGAACCTCCCTCCTACACACTTCTCACACCTAGGAACCTCCCTCCTACACACTTCTCCCACCTAGGAACCTCCCTCCTACACACTTCTCACACCTAGGAACCTCCCTCCTACACACTTCTCCCACCTAGGAACCTCCCTCCTACACACTTCTCACACCTAGGACCCTCCCTCCTACATACTGCTGCCACATACCCTTCTACACACTTCTCACACCTAGGAACCTCCCTCCTACACACTGCTGCCACATACCCTTCTACACACTTCTCACACCTAGGAACCTCCCTCCTACACACTGCTGCCACATGCCCTTCTGCACACTTCTCACACATAGGACCCTCCCTCCTACACACTTCTCACACCTAGGAACCTCCCTCCTACACACTGCTGCCACATGCCCTTCTGCACACTTCTCACACCAAGGACCCTCCCTCCTACACACTTCTCACACCTAGGACCCTCCCTCCTACACACTTCTCACACCTAGGAACCTCCCTCCTACACACTGCTGCCACATGCCCTTCTGCACACTTCTCACACCTAGGACCCTCCCTCCTACACACTTCTCACACCTAGGACCCTCCCTCCTACACACTTCTCACACCTAGGACCCTCCCTCCTACACACTGCTGCCACATGCCCTTCTGCACACTTCTCACACCTAGGACCCTCCCTCCTACACACTTCTCACACCTAGGAACCTCCCTCCTACACACTGCTGCCACATGCCCTTCTGCACACTTCTCACACCTAGGACCCTCCCTCCTACACACTGCTGCCACATGCCCTTCTGCACACTTCTCCCACCTAGGACCCTCCCTCCTACACACTTCTCACACCTAGGAACCTCCCTCCTACATACTGCTGCCACATGCCCATAATCTTGACACCTGTAACGTCTTAACGTAATCGGCACATAAGCTCGTACAGGATAACTTGTATATCCTAACTTCACTTTGTCGGGAAAAGACTCATCTTCAGAACTCAGAAGAACAGACAATGACTCTTCTGTTCCCTCCCTCACCACTCTGTCTGCATCGCATCAAACAACAGGCATCACAAACACCGGGAATCTTTCCCCTCAGCTGGTCAGCGTTTATATCTACTGTTTCCCCAGTTATCACTCCTTTCATTGGAGCTCTTTCCTTGAGAGCGAAACAATTCACTTTTCTTGCCCCCATTTGTTTTACACTGAGCGCCTTCTCCCTCTGACCAACAGAAACACAAACAATTATCACTGGACCACTTCTGGTTACCTTCACCGATTCCACATCACCCAACTCTGTTTTCACCCACCATGAAACCACAAAATGTTTAAGGCAAAAAGGCAAAAGTTCACTTTTTCCATAAACTTCACTCCTACTGCCAGACTCATCTTTATCCTGACCCTCGGTGTATACCTCTGTCTCAGAGAACTTCACCATACCTACCACCTGCGATACTTCACCCTCATTCACTTCCATTTCTCCTCCTGTCTTCAGCTCCCTCTGCTTACACTTTCTACCATTCTTCTTTAACAAACCATCTCCGTTTTTTCCACAATTTATATCTGACTCAAACTCACCCTCTTCTCCCCATCTCTCTCTCTCTCTCTCTCTTAGACCTCCTCTCCCTCTCTTTTAACCTCCAATCCTCCTCCGTTTTCCAAGTATAGTACATCTCATTATGATAATACTGCACTACTCCTGACAACCATCTTGTGTTTGCTTTCTCTAGGGACTCCATTTCCCCCACATTGTCAGATGTAGCACGCTACAGTCAATGAAGTAAATACAGCCTGTCACACCTTGATCTGTTTCACCTGTCATTGTGCTTGTCTCCCTTTCCCCCCATTATCCCCTGTGCATTTATACCTGTCGTTGTGCTTGTCTCCACCCCCCTCCAGGTGTCTCCCTTTCCCCCCATTATCCCCTGGGTATTTATACCTGTCATTGTGCTTGTCTCCACCCCCTCCAGGTGTCTCCCTTTCCCCCCATTATCCCCTGGGTATTTATACCTGTCATTGTGCTTGTCTCCACCCCCTCCAGGTGTCTCCCTTTCCCCCCATTATCCCCTGTGCATTTATACCTGTCATTGTGCTTGTCTCCACCCCTCCAGGTGTCTCCCTTTCCCCCATTATCCCCTGTGCATTTAAACCTGTCATTGTGCTTGTCTCCACCCCCTCCAGGTGTCTCCTTTCCCCCATTATCCCCTGTGTATTTATACCTGTCATTGTGCTTGTCTCCACCCCCTCCAGTTGTCTCCTTTTCCCCATTATCCTCTGTGCATTTATACCTGTCATTGTGCTTGTCTCCACCCCTCCAGGTGTCTCCTTTCCCCCATTATCCCCTGTGTATTTATACCTGTCATTGTGCTTGTCTCCACCCCTCCAGGTGTCTCCTTTTCCTCCATTATCCCCTGTGCATTTATACCTGGCATTGTGCTTGTCTCCACCCCCTCCAGGTGTCTCCCCTTTCCTCCATTATCCCCTGTGTATTTATACCTGTCATTGTGCTTGTCTCCACCCCTCCAGGTGTCTCCCTTTTCCCCATTATCCCCTGTGCATTTATACCTGTCATTGTGCTTGTCTCCACCCCCTCCAGGTGTCTCCTTTCCCCATTATCCCCTGTGTATTTATACCTGTCATTGTGCTTGTCTCCACCCCTCCAGGTGTCTCCCTTTCCTCCATTATCCCCTGTGTATTTATACCTGTCATTGTGCTTGTCTCCACCCCCTCCAGGTGTCTCCCTTTTCCCCCATTATCCCCTGTGCATTTATACCTGTCATTGTGCTTGTCTCCACCCCCTCCAGGTGTCTCCCTTTCCCCCATTATCCCCTGTGTATTTATACCTGTCATTGTGCTTGTCTCCACCCCTCCAGTTGTCTCCTTTTCCCCATTATCCTCTGTGCATTTATACCTGTCATTGTGCTTGTCTCCACCCCCTCCAGGTGTCTCCCTTTCCCCCATTATCCCCTGTGTATTTATACCTGTCATTGTGCTTGTCTCCACCCCTCCAGGTGTCTCCCTTTCCCCCATTATCCCTGTGCATTTATACCTGTCATTGTGCTTGTCTCCACCCCTCCAGGTGTCTCCCTTTCCCCATTATCCCCTGTGTATTTATACCTGTCATTGTGCTTGTCTCCATCCCCCTCCAGGTGTCCCCCCCATTATCCCCTGTGCATTTATACCTGTCATTGTGCTTGTCTCCACCCCCTCCAGGTGTCTCCCTTTCCCCATTATCCCCTGTGCATTTATACCTGTCATTGTGCTTGTCTCCACCCCCTCCAGGTGTCTCCTTTCCCCCATTATCCCCTGTGCATTTATACCTGTCATTGTGCTTGTCTCCACCCCCTCCAGGTGTCTCCCTTTCCCCCATTATCCCCTGTGTATTTATACCTGTCATTGTGCTTGTCTCCACCCCCTCCAGGTGTCTCCTTTCCCCCATTATCCCCTGTGCATTTATACCTGTCATTGTGCTTGTCTCCACCCCCTCCAGGTGTCTCCTTTCCCCATTATCCCCTGTGTATTTATACCTGTCATTGTGCTTGTCTCCACCCCCTCCAGGTGTCTCCTTTCCCCATTATCCCCTGTGCATTTATACCTGTCATTGTGCTTGTCTCCACCTCCCCCTCCAGGTGTCTCTCCCCTTTCCCCATTATCCCCTGTGTATTTATACCTGTCATTGTGCTTGTCTCCACCCCTCCAGGTGTCTCCTTTTCCCCCATTATCCCCTGTGCATTTATACCTGTCATTGTGCTTGTCTCCACCCCCTCCAGGTGTCTCCCTTTTCCCCATTATCCCCTGTGCATTTATACCTGTCATTGTGCTTGTCTCCACCCCTCCAGGTGTCTCCTTTCCCCATTATCCCCTGTGCATTTATACCTGTCATTGTGCTTGTCTCCACCCCCTCCAGGTGTCTCCTTTCCCCCATTATCCCCTGTGCATTTATACCTGTCATTGTGCTTGTCTCCACCCCCTCCAGGTGTCTCCTTTTCCCCATTATCCCCTGTGCATTTATACCTGTCATTGTGCTTGTCTCCACCCCCCCCTCCAGGTGTCTCCCTTTCCCCCCATTATCCCCTGTGCATTTATACCTGTCATTGTGCTTGTCTCCACCCCTCCAGGTGTCTCCTTTTCCTCCATTATCCCCTGTGCATTTATACCTGTCATTGTGCTTGTCTCCACCCCTCCAGGTGTCTCCTTTTCCCCCATTATCCCCTGTGCATTTATACCTGTCATTGTGCTTGTCTCCACCCCCTCCAGGTGTCTCCCTTTCCTCCATTATCCCCTGTGCATTTATACCTGTCATTGTGCTTGTCTCCACCCCCTCCAGGTGTCTCCTTTCCCCCATTATCCCCTGTGCATTTATACCTGTCATTGTGCTTGTCTCCACCCCTCCAGGTGTCTCCCTTTCCCCCATTATCCCCTGTGTATTTATACCTGTCATTGTGCTTGTCTCCACCCCTCCAGGTGTCTCCCTTTTCCCCATTATCCTCTGTGCATTTATACCTGTCATTGTGCTTGTCTCCACCCCCTCCAGGTGTCTCCCTTTCCCCCCATTATCCCCTGTGTATTTATACCTGTCATTGTGCTTGTCTCCACCCCCTCCAGGTGTCTCCCTTTTCCTCCATTATCCCCTGTGCATTTATACCTGGCATTGTGCTTGTCTCCACCCCCTCCAGGTGTCTCCCCTTTCCTCCATTATCCCCTGTGTATTTATACCTGTCATTGTGCTTGTCTCCACCCCCTCCAGGTGTCTCCCTTTTCCCCCATTATCCCCTGTGCATTTATACCTGTCATTGTGCTTGTCTCCACCCCCTCCAGGTGTCTCCCTTTCCCCCATTATCCCCTGTGTATTTATACCTGTCATTGTGCTTGTCTCCACCCCCTCCAGGTGTCTCCTTTTCCCCATTATCCCCTGTGCATTTATACCTGTCATTGTGCTTGTCTCCACCCCCTCCAGGTGTCTCCTTTCCTCCATTATCCCCTGTGTATTTATACCTGTCATTGTGCTTGTCTCCACCCCTCCAGGTGTCTCCCTTTTCCCCCATTATCCCCTGTGCATTTATACCTGTCATTGTGCTTGTCTCCACCCCCTCCAGGTGTCTCCTTTCCCCATTATCCCCTGTGTATTTATACCTGTCATTGTGCTTGTCTCCACCCCCTCCAGGTGTCTCCTTTCCCCCATTATCCCCTGTGCATTTATACCTGTCATTGTGCTTGTCTCCACCCCCTCCAGGTGTCTCCCTTTTCCCCATTATCCCCTGTGCATTTATACCTGTCATTGTGCTTGTCTCCACCCCCTCCAGGTGTCTCCTTTCCCCCATTATCCCCTGTGCATTTATACCTGTCATTGTGCTTGTCTCCACCCCCTCCAGGTGTCTCCTTTCCCCCATTATCCCCTGTGCATTTATACCTGTCATTGTGCTTGTCTCCACCCCTCCAGGTGTCTCCCTTTTCCCCATTATCCCCTGTGCATTTATACCTGTCATTGTGCTTGTCTCCACCCCTCCAGGTGTCTCCCTTTTCCCCCATTATCCCCTGTGCATTTATACCTGTCATTGTGCTTGTCTCCACCCCCTCCAGGTGTCTCCCTTTTCCCCATTATCCCCTGTGCATTTATACCTGTCATTGTGCTTGTCTCCACCCCTCCAGGTGTCTCCCTTTCCTCCATTATCCCCTGTGCATTTATACCTGTCATTGTGCTTGTCTCCACCCCCTCCAGGTGTCTCCCTTTCCTCCATTATCCCCTGTGCATTTATACCTGTCATTGTGCTTGTCTCCACCCCCCTCCAGGTGTCTCCTTTCCCCCATTATCCCCTGTGCATTTATACCTGTCATTGTGCTTGTCTCCACCCCCTCCAGGTGTCTCCCTTTCCCCCATTATCCCCTGTGTATTTATACCTGTCATTGTGCTTGTCTCCACCCCCTCCAGGTGTCTCCTTTTCCCCATTATCCCCTGTGCATTTATACCTGTCATTGTGCTTGTCTCCACCCCTCCAGGTGTCTCCTTTCCCCATTATCCCCTGTGTATTTATACCTGTCATTGTGCTTGTCTCCACCCCCTCCAGGTGTCTCCCTTTTCCCCATTATCCCCTGTGCATTTATACCTGTCATTGTGCTTGTCTCCACCCCCTCCAGGTGTCTCCTTTCCCCATTATCCCCTGTGTATTTATACCTGTCATTGTGCTTGTCTCCCCCCTCCAGGTGTCTCCTTTTCCCCATTATCCCTGTGCATTTATACCTGTCATTGTGCTTGTCTCCACCCCCTCCAGGTGTCTCCCTTTCCCCCATTATCCCCTGTGTATTTATACCTGTCATTGTGCTTGTCTCCACCCCCTCCAGGTGTCTCCTTTTCCTCCATTATCCCCTGTGCATTTATACCTGTCATTGTGCTTGTCTCCACCCCCTCCAGGTGTCTCCTTTCCTCCATTATCCCCTGTGTATTTATACCTGTCATTGTGCTTGTCTCCACCCCCTCCAGGTGTCTCCTTTCCCCCATTATCCCCTGTGCATTTATACCTGTCATTGTGCTTGTCTCCACCCCCTCCAGGTGTCTCCTTTCCCCCATTATCCCCTGTGTATTTATACCTGTCATTGTGCTTGTCTCCACCCCCTCCAGGTGTCTCCTTTTCCCCATTATCCCCTGTGCATTTATACCTGTCATTGTGCTTGTCTCCCCCCTCCAGGTGTCTCCTTTTTCCCCATTATCCCCTGTGCATTTATACCTGTCATTGTGCTTGTCTCCACCCCCCTCCAGGTGTCTCCCTTTTCCCCCATTATCCCCTGTGCATTTATACCTGTCATTGTGCTTGTCTCCACCCCCTCCAGGTGTCTCCCTTTTCCCCATTATCCCCTGTGCATTTATACCTGTCATTGTGCTTGTCTCCACCCCTCCAGGTGTCTCCTTTTCCTCCATTATCCCCTGTGTATTTATACCTGTCATTGTGCTTGTCTCCACCCCTCCAGGTGTCTCCCTTTTCCCCCATTATCCCCTGTGCATTTATACCTGTCATTGTGCTTGTCTCCACCCCCTCCAGGTGTCTCCTTTCCTCCATTATCCCCTGTGCATTTATACCTGTCATTGTGCTTGTCTCCACCCCCTCCAGGTGTCTCCCTTTTCCCCATTATCCCCTGTGCATTTATACCTGTCATTGTGCTTGTCTCCACCCCCTCCAGGTGTCTCCCTTTTCCCCATTATCCCCTGTGCATTTATACCTGTCATTGTGCTTGTCTCCACCCCCTCCAGGTGTCTCCCTTTCCCCCATTATCCCCTGTGTATTTATACCTGTCATTGTGCTTGTCTCCACCCCCTCCAGGTGTCTCCCTTTTCCCCCATTATCCCCTGTGCATTTATACCTGTCATTGTGCTTGTCTCCACCCCCTCCAGGTGTCTCCCTTTCCCCCATTATCCCCTGTGTATTTATACCTGTCATTGTGCTTGTCTCCACCCCCTCCAGGTGTCTCCCTTTCCCCCCATTATCCCCTGTGCATTTATACCTGTCATTGTGCTTGTCTCCACCCCCTCCAGGTGTCTCCCTTTCCCCATTATCCCCTGTGCATTTATACCTGTCATTGTGCTTGTCTCCACCCCCTCCAGGTGTCTCCCTTTCCCCCATTATCCCCTGTGCATTTATACCTGTCATTGTGCTTGTCTCCACCCCCCTCCAGGTGTCTCCCTTTCCCCCATTATCCCCTGTGCATTTATACCTGTCATTGTGCTTGTCTCCACCCCTCCAGGTGTCTCCCTTTTCCCCATTATCCCCTGTGCATTTATACCTGTCATTGTGCTTGTCTCCACCCCCTCCAGGTGTCTCCCTTTCCCCCCATTATCCCCTGTGCATTTATACCTGTCATTGTGCTTGTCTCCACCCCCTCCAGGTGTCTCCTTTTCCTCCATTATCCCCTGTGCATTTATACCTGTCATTGTGCTTGTCTCCACCCCCCTCCAGGTGTCTCCCTTTCCCCCATTATCCCCTGTGCATTTATACCTGTCATTGTGCTTGTCTCCACCCCCTCCAGGTGTCTCCCTTTTCCTCCATTATCCCCTGTGCATTTATACCTGTCATTGTGCTTGTCTCCACCCCCTCCAGGTGTCTCCCTTTCCCCCATTATCCCCTGTGCATTTATACCTGTCATTGTGCTTGTCTCCACCCCTCCAGGTGTCTCCCTTTCCCCATTATCCCCTGTGTATTTATACCTGTCATTGTGCTTGTCTCCACCCCCTCCAGGTGTCTCCCTTTCCCCCATTATCCTCTGTGCATTTATACCTGTCATTGTGCTTGTCTCCACCCCCTCCAGGTGTCTCCCTTTCCCCCATTATCCCCTGTGTATTTATACCTGTCATTGTGCTTGTCTCCACCCCCTCCAGGTGTCTCCCTTTTCCTCCATTATCCCCTGTGCATTTATACCTGTCATTGTGCTTGTCTCCACCCCCTCCAGGTGTCTCCCCTTTCCTCCATTATCCCCTGTGTATTTATACCTGTCATTGTGCTTGTCTCCACCCCCTCCAGGTGTCTCCTTTTCCCCCATTATCCCCTGTGCATTTATACCTGTCATTGTGTTTGTCTCCACCCCCTCCAGGTGTCTCCTTTCCCCCATTATCCCTGTGTATTTATACCTGTCATTGTGCTTGTCTCCACCCCTCCAGGTGTCTCCCTTTTCCCCCATTATCCCCTGTGCATTTATACCTGTCATTGTGCTTGTCTCCACCCCCTCCAGGTGTCTCCCTTTCCCCCATTATCCCCTGTGTATTTATACCTGTCATTGTGCTTGTCTCCACCCCTCCAGGTGTCTCCCTTTTCCCCATTATCCCCTGTGCATTTATACCTGTCATTGTGCTTGTCTCCACCCCCTCCAGGTGTCTCCTTTCCCCATTATCCCCTGTGTATTTATACCTGTCATTGTGCTTGTCTCCACCCCTCCAGGTGTCTCCCTTTTCCCCATTATCCCCTGTGCATTTATACCTGTCATTGTGCTTGTCTCCACCCCTCCAGGTGTCTCCCTTTTCCCCCATTATCCCCTGTGCATTTATACCTGTCATTGTGCTTGTCTCCACCCCCTCCAGGTGTCTCCCTTTTCCCCATTATCCCCTGTGCATTTATGCCTGTCATTGTGCTTGTCTCCACCCCCTCCAGGTGTCTCCCTTTCCCCCATTATCCCCTGTGTATTTATACCTGTCATTGTGCTTGTCTCCACCCCCTCCAGGTGTCTCCCTTTTCCCCCATTATCCCCTGTGCATTTATACCTGTCATTGTGCTTGTCTCCACCCCCTCCAGGTGTCTCCCTTTTCCCCATTATCCCCTGTGCATTTCTACCTGTCATTGTGCTTGTCTCCACCCCCTCCAGGTGTCTCCTTTTCCCCCATTATCCCCTGTGCATTTATACCTGTCATTGTGCTTGTCTCCACCCCTCCAGGTGTCTCCTTTTCCTCCATTATCCCCTGTGCATTTATACCTGTCATTGTGCTTGTCTCCACCCCCTCCAGGTGTCTCCCTTTTCCTCCATTATCCCCTGTGCATTTATACCTGTCATTGTGCTTGTCTCCACCCCCTCCAGGTGTCTCCCTTTCCCCCATTATCCCCTGTGCATTTATACCTGTCATTGTGCTTGTCTCCACCCCCTCCAGGTGTCTCCCTTTCCCCCATTATCCCCTGTGTATTTATACCTGTCATTGTGCTTGTCTCCACCCCCTCCAGGTGTCTCCCTTTTCCTCCATTATCCCCTGTGCATTTATACCTGTCATTGTGCTTGTCTCCACCCCCTCCAGGTGTCTCCCCTTTCCTCCATTATCCCCTGTGTATTTGTACCTGTCATTGTGCTTGTCTCCACCCCCTCCAGGTGTCTCCCTTTTCCCCCATTATCCCCTGTGCATTTATACCTGTCATTGTGCTTGTCTCCACCCCCTCCAGGTGTCTCCTTTCCCCCATTATCCCCTGTGTATTTATACCTGTCATTGTGCTTGTCTCCACCCCCTCCAGGTGTCTCCTTTTCCCCATTATCCTCTGTGCATTTATACCTGTCATTGTGCTTGTCTCCACCCCCTCCAGGTGTCTCCTTTCCCCATTATCCCCTGTGTATTTATACCTGTCATTGTGCTTGTCTCCACCCCCTCCAGGTGTCTCCCTTTTCCTCCATTATCCCCTGTGCATTTATACCTGGCATTGTGCTTGTCTCCACCCCCTCCAGGTGTCTCCCCTTTCCTCCATTATCCCCTGTGTATTTATACCTGTCATTGTGCTTGTCTCCACCTCCTCCAGGTGTCTCCCTTTTCCCCCATTATCCCCTGTGCATTTATACCTGTCATTGTGCTTGTCTCCACCCCCTCCAGGTGTCTCCCTTTCCCCATTATCCCCTGTGTATTTATACCTGTCATTGTGCTTGTCTCCACCCCCTCCAGGTGTCTCCCTTTTCCCCCATTATCCCCTGTGCATTTATACCTGTCATTGTGCTTGTCTCCACCCCCTCCAGGTGTCTCCCTTTTCCCCCATTATCCCCTGTGCATTTATACCTGTCATTGTGCTTGTCTCCACCCCTCCAGGTGTCTCCCTTTTCCCCCATTATCCCCTGTGCATTTATACCTGTCATTGTGCTTGTCTCCACCCCCTCCAGGTGTCTCCCTTTCCCCCATTATCCCCTGTGTATTTATACCTGTCATTGTGCTTGTCTCCACCCCCTCCAGGTGTCTCCCTTTTCCCCCATTATCCCCTGTGCATTTATACCTGTCATTGTGCTTGTCTCCACCCCCTCCAGGTGTCTCCTTTTCCCCATTATCCCCTGTGCATTTATACCTGTCATTGTGCTTGTCTCCACCCCTCCAGGTGTCTCCCTTTTCCTCCATTATCCCCTGTGCATTTATACCTGTCATTGTGCTTGTCTCCCACCCCTCCAGGTGTCTCCCTTTTCCCCATTATCCCCTGTGCATTTATACCTGTCATTGTGCTTGTCTCCACCCCCTCCAGGTGTCTCCCTTTTCCTCCATTATCCCCTGTGCATTTATACCTGTCATTGTGCTTGTCTCCACCCCCTCCAGGTGTCTCCCTTTTCCCCCATTATCCCCTGTGCATTTATACCTGTCATTGTGCTTGTCTCCACCCCCTCCAGGTGTCTCCCTTTTCCCCATTATCCCCTGTGCATTTATACCTGTCATTGTGCTTGTCTCCACCCCCTCCAGGTGTCTCCCTTTTCCTCCATTATCCCCTGTGCATTTATACCTGTCATTGTGCTTGTCTCCACCCCCTCCAGGTGTCTCCCTTTTCCCCCATTATCCCCTGTGCATTTATACCTGTCATTGTGCTTGTCTCCACCCCCCTCCAGGTGTCTCCCTTTTCCTCCATTATCCCCTGTGCATTTATACCTGTCATTGTGCTTGTCTCCACCCCCTCCAGGTGTCTCCCTTTCCCCCATTATCCCCTGTGCATTTATACCTGTCATTGTGCTTGTCTCCACCCCCTCCAGGTGTCTCCCTTTCCCCCATTATCCCCTGTGTATTTATACCTGTCATTGTGCTTGTCTCCACCCTCCAGGTGTCTCCCTTTCCCCCATTATCCCCTGTGCATTTATACCTGTCATTGTGCTTGTCTCCACCCCTCCAGGTGTCTCCCTTTCCCCATTATCCCCTGTGCATTTATACCTGTCATTGTGCTTGTCTCCACCCCCTCCAGGTGTCTCCCTTTCCCCCATTATCCCCTGTGCATTTATACCTGTCATTGTGCTTGTCTCCACCCCCTCCAGGTGTCTCCCTTTTCCCCCATTATCCCCTGTGCATTTATACCTGTCATTGTGCTTGTCTCCACCCCCTCCAGGTGTCTCCCTTTCCCCCATTATCCCCTGTGCATTTATACCTGTCATTGTGCTTGTCTCCACCCCTCCAGGTGTCTCCTTTCCCCCATTATCCCCTGTGCATTTATACCTGTCATTGTGCTTGTCTCCACCCCCTCCAGGTGTCTCCCTTTTCCCCCATTATCCCCTGTGCATTTATACCTGTCATTGTGCTTGTCTCCACCCCCTCCAGGTGTCTCCCTTTTCCCCCATTATCCCCTGTGCATTTATACCTGTCATTGTGCTTGTCTCCACCCCCTCCAGGTGTCTCCCTTTTCCTCCATTATCCCCTGTGCATTTATACCTGTCATTGTGCTTGTCTCCACCCCCTCCAGGTGTCTCCCTTTTCCTCCATTATCCCCTGTGCATTTATACCTGTCATTGTGCTTGTCTCCACCCCTCCAGGTGTCTCCCTTTTCCTCCATTATCCCCTGTGCATTTATACCTGTCATTGTGCTTGTCTCCACCCCCTCCAGGTGTCTCCCTTTCCCCCATTATCCCCTGTGCATTTATACCTGTCATTGTGCTTGTCTCCACCCCCTCCAGGTGTCTCCCTTTCCCCCCATTATCCCCTGTGTATTTATACCTGTCATTGTTCTTGTCTCCACCCCCTCCAGGTGTCTCCCTTTTCCTCCATTATCCCCTGTGCATTTATACCTGTCATTGTGCTTGTCTCCACCCCCTCCAGGTGTCTCCCCTTTCCTCCATTATCCCCTGTGTATTTATACCTGTCATTGTGCTTGTCTCCACCCCTCCAGGTGTCTCCCTTTTCCCCCATTATCCCCTGTGCATTTATACCTGTCATTGTGCTTGTCTCCACCCCCCTCCAGGTGTCTCCCTTTCCCCCATTATCCCCTGTGTATTTATACCTGTCATTGTGCTTGTCTCCACCCCCTCCAGGTGTCTCCCTTTTCCCCCATTATCCTCTGTGCATTTATACCTGTCATTGTGCTTGTCTCCACCCCCTCCAGGTGTCTCCCTTTTCCCCATTATCCCCTGTGTATTTATACCTGTCATTGTGCTTGTCTCCACCCCCTCCAGGTGTCTCCCTTTTCCTCCATTATCCCCTGTGCATTTATACCTGGCATTGTGCTTGTCTCCACCCCCTCCAGGTGTCTCCCCTTTCCTCCATTATCCCCTGTGTATTTATACCTGTCATTGTGCTTGTCTCCACCTCCTCCAGGTGTCTCCCTTTTCCCCCATTATCCCCTGTGCATTTATACCTGTCATTGTGCTTGTCTCCACCCCCTCCAGGTGTCTCCCTTTCCCCCATTATTCCCTGTGTATTTATACCTGTCATTGTGCTTGTCTCCACCCCCTCCAGGTGTCTCCCTTTTCCCCCATTATCCCCTGTGCATTTATACCTGTCATTGTGCTTGTCTCCACCCCCCTCCAGGTGTCTCCCTTTTCCCCATTATCCCCTGTGCATTTATACCTGTCATTGTGCTTGTCTCCACCCCTCCAGGTGTCTCCCTTTTCCTCCATTATCCCCTGTGCATTTATACCTGTCATTGTGCTTGTCTCCACCCCCTCCAGGTGTCTCCCTTTCCCCCATTATCCCCTGTGCATTTATACCTGTCATTGTGCTTGTCTCCACCCCCTCCAGGTGTCTCCCTTTTCCCCCATTATCCCCTGTGCATTTATACCTGTCATTGTGCTTGTCTCCACCCCCTCCAGGTGTCTCCCTTTTCCCCATTATCCCCTGTGCATTTCTACCTGTCATTGTGCTTGTCTCCACCCCCTCCAGGTGTCTCCCTTTTCCTCCATTATCCCCTGTGCATTTATACCTGTCATTGTGCTTGTCTCCACCCCCTCCAGGTGTCTCCCTTTTCCTCCATTATCCCCTGTGCATTTATACCTGTCATTGTGCTTGTCTCCACCCCCTCCAGGTGTCTCCCTTTTCCTCCATTATCCCCTGTGCATTTATACCTGTCATTGTGCTTGTCTCCACCCCCTCCAGGTGTCTCCTTTTCCTCCATTATCCCCTGTGCATTTATACCTGTCATTGTGCTTGTCTCCACCCCCTCCAGGTGTCTCCCTTTTCCCCCATTATCCCCTGTGCATTTATACCTGTCATTGTGCTTGTCTCCACCCCCTCCAGTTGTCTCCCTTTTCCCCCATTATCCCCTGTGCATTTATACCTGTCATTGTGCTTGTCTCCACCCCCTCCAGGTGTCTCCCTTTTCCTCCATTATCCCCTGTGCATTTATACCTGTCATTGTGCTTGTCTCCACCCCCTCCAGGTGTCTCCCGTTTCCCCCATTATCCCCTGTGCATTTATACCTGTCATTGTGCTTGTCCCCACACCCCTCCAGGTGTCTCCCTTTTCCTCCATTATCCCCTGTGCATGTATACCTGTCATTGTGCTTGTCTCCACCCCCTCCAGGTGTCTCCCTTTTCCCCCATTATCCCCTGTGCATTTATACCTGTCATTGTGCTTGTCTCCACCCCCTCCAGGTGTCTCCCTTTTCCTCCATTATCCCCTGTGCATTTATACCTGTCATTGTGCTTGTCTCCACCCCCCTCCAGGTGTCTCCATTTTCCCCCATTATCCCCTGTGCATTTATACCTGTCATTGTGCTTGTCTCCACCCCCCTCCAGGTGTCTCCCTTTTCCCCCATTATCCCCTGTGTATTTATACCTGTCATTGTGCTGTTTGTAAAGTCTACCAGTGTTTTCCCTGTACTCCTGGTTTCCTCTCTAGTCCCTGTACTCCTGATTTCCTCTCTAGTCCCTGTACTCCTGGGTTCCTCTCTAGTCCCTGTACTCCTGGGTTCCTCTCTAGTCCCTGTACTCCTGGTTTCCTCTCTAGTCCCTGTACTCCTGGTTTCCTCTCTAGTCCCTGTACTCCTGGTTTCCTCTCTAGTCCCTGTACTCCTGGTTTCCTCTCTAGTCCCTGTACTCCTGGTTTCCTCTCTAGTCCCTGTACTCCTGGTTTCCTCTCTAGTCCCTGTACTCCTGGTTTCCTCTCTAGTCCCTGTACTCCTGGTTTCCTCTCTAGTCCCTGTACTCCTGGTTTCCTCTCTAGTCCCTGTACTCCTGGTTTCCTCTCTAGTCCCTGTACTCCTGGTTTCCTCTCTAGTCCCTGTACTCCTGGTTTCCTCTCTAGTCCCTGTACTCCTGGTTTCCTCTCTAGTCCCTGTTCTCCTGGTTTCCTCTCTAGTCCCTGTTCTCCTGGTTTCCTCTCTAGTCCCTGTTCTCCTGGTTTCCTCTCTAGTCCCTGTTCTCCTGGTTTCCTCTCTAGTCCCTGTACTCCTGGTTTCCTCTCTAGTCCATGTGCTCCTGGTTTCCTCTCTAGTCCCTGTACTCCTGGTTTCCTCTCTAGTCCCTGTACTCCTGGTTTCCTCTCTAGTCCCTGTACTCCTGGTTTCCTCTCTAGTCCCTGTACTCCTGGGTTCCTCTCTAGTCCCTGTACTCCTGGTTTCCTCTCTAGTCCCTGTACTCCTGGTTTCCTCTCTAGTCCCTGTACTCCTGGTTTCCTCTCTAGTCCCTGTGCTCCTGGTTTCCTCTCTAGTCCCTGTACTCCTGGTTTCCTCTCTAGTCCCTGTACTCCTGGGTTCCTCTCTAGTCCCTGTACTCCTGGTTTCCTCTCTAGTCCCTGTTCTCCTGGGTTCCTGCAGTCTGCAGTTCTGTACCTTGTGACACTACCCAGGATGACTGACCTCTATCTGCCCTGACTGTTCTGTCTGCAGTTCTGTACCTTGTGACACTACCCAGGATGACAGACCTCTACCTGCCCTGACTGTTCTGTCTGCAGTTCTGTACCTTGTGACACTGCCCTGGATTTACTGACCTCCACCTGCCCTGACCCTGACCCTGACTGCCGTTCTGTACCTTGTAACACTACCCAGGATTACTGACCTCTGCTTGACCTGTCGTTTGCCTGCCCCCTGTTTTTGTAATAAACTTGTGTTACTTCGAACTGCCTGCATCTGGGTGTTATCCTGAGGTCTGATAAGATACCCCATGTTCTCATAATGAATGATGAAAGTATGGTACTGTTGGCTGGGTGTTATCCTGAGGTCTGATAAGATACCCCATGTTCCTCATAATGAATGATGAAAGTATGGTACTGTTGGCTGGGTGTTATCCTGAGGTCTGATAAGATACCCCATGTTCCTCATAATGAATGATGAAAGTATGGTACCTGAGGTCTGATAAGATACCCCATGTTCCTCATAATGAATGATGAAAGTATGGTACTGTTGGCTGGGTGTTATCCTGAGGTCTGATAAGATACCCCATGTTCCTCATAATGAATGATGAAAGTATGGTACTGTTGGCTTTGGCAAGGGACCAAATGGTCAAATATTTCTAACCTTACATTTCCTACTAGGATACTTGTCCTTACCCAAATCAACGTTTATTCCACATTGGTTCAATGTCATTTCATTGAAATGACATGGAAACAACGTTGATTCAGCCAGTGTGTGCCCAGTGGGTAGTGGTAGAAGTTTGATGAAGTAGGTCGATGATGAAGTATTTTAGTTGATCACAATAACAGTCGCGATATGTGTTAGTTGCTGCACCCATGACACACCAATGTTCCCCTGGTGTTTGGCAAATGGCAACACTTGAACAATTACCAAAGCTTTGGCGTCAAATCATGTAGCTCCGCCCCAAATGGCACCCTATTCCCTGTGGTGCATACTATTGACCAAAGCCCTATGGGGATAGGTTGTCATTTGGGACACACCCATGCTCTTTCTTTTTCTTTGGGGCGGCAGGACAGTCTAGGGGTTAGAGGGGGGAGGCAGGACAGTCTAGGGGTTAGAGGGGGAGGCAGGACAGCCTAGGGGTTAGAGGGGGAGGCAGGACAGCCTAGGGGTTAGAGGGGGAGGCAGGACAGTCTAGGGGTTAGAGGGGGAGGCAGGACAGTCTAGGGGTTAGAGGGGGAGGCAGGACAGTCTAGGGGTTAGAGGGGGAGGCAGGACAGCCTAGGGGTTAGAGGGGGAGGGGTTAGGAGGGGGAGGCAGGACACTAGTCTAGGGGTTAGAGGGGGAGGCAGGACAGTCTAGGGGTTAGAGGGGGGAGGCAGGACAGTCTAGGGGTTAGAGGGGGAGGCAGGACAGTCTAGGGGTTAGAGGGGGAGGCAGGACAGTCTAGGGGTTAGAGGGGGAGGCAGGACAGTCTAGGGGTTAGAGGGGGAGGCAGGACAGTCTAGGGGTTAGAGGGGGAGGCAGGACAGTCTAGGGGTTAGAGGGGGAGGCAGGACAGTCTAGGGGTTAGAGGGGGAGGCAGGACAGTCTAGGGGTTAGAGGGGGAGGCAGGACAGCCTAGGGGTTAGAGGCAGGACAGGGGGAGGCAGGACAGTCTAGGGGTTAGAGGGGGAGGCAGGACAGTCTAGGGGTTAGAGGGGGAGGCAGGACAGTCTAGGGGTTAGAGGGGGAGGCAGGACAGTCTAGGGGTTAGAGGGGGAGGCAGGACAGTCTAGGGGTTAGAGGGGGGAGGCAGGACAGTCTAGGGGTTAGAGGGGGAGGCAGGACAGTCTAGGGGTTAGAGGGGGAGGACAGTCAGGACAGTCTAGGGGTTAGAGGGGGAGGCAGGACAGTCTAGGGGTTAGAGGGGGAGGCAGGACAGTCTAGGGGTTAGAGGGGGAGGCAGGACAGTCTAGGGGTTTAGGGGGGGGAGGCAGGACAGTCTAGGGGTTAGAGGGGGAGGCAGGACAGTCTAGGGGTTAGAGGGGGAGGCAGGACAGTCTAGGGGTTAGAGGGGGAGGCAGGACAGTCTAGGGGTTAGAGGGGGAGGCAGGACAGTCTAGGGGTTAGAGGGGTCTAGGGGTTAGAGGGGAAAGGCAGGACAGTCTAGGGGTTAGAGGGGGAGGCAGGACAGTCTAGGGGTTAGAGGGGGAGGCAGGACAGTCTAGGGGTTAGAGGGGGAGGCAGGACAGTCTAGGGGTTAGAGGGGGAGGCAGGACAGTCTAGGGGTTAGAGGGGGAGGCAGGACAGTCTAGGGGTTAGAGGGGGAGGCAGGACAGTCTAGGGGTTAGAGGGGGAGGCAGGACAGTCTAGGGGTTAGAGGGGGAGGCAGGACAGTCTAGGGGTTAGAGGGGGAGGCAGGACAGTCTAGGGGTTAGAGGGGGAGGCAGGACAGCCTAGGGGTTAGAGGGGGAGGCAGGACAGTCTAGGGGTTAGAGGGGGAGGCAGGACAGTCTAGGGGTTAGAGGGGGAGGCAGGACAGTCTAGGGGGAGGCAGGACAGTCTAGGGGTTAGAGGGGGAGGCAGGACAGTCTAGGGGTTAGAGGGGGAGGCAGGACAGTCTAGGGGTTAGAGGGGGGAGGCAGGACAGTCTAGGGGTTAGAGGGGGAGGCAGGACAGTCTAGGGGTTAGAGGGGGAGGCAGGACAGTCTAGGGGTTAGAGGGGGAGGCAGGACAGTCTAGGGGTTAGAGGGGGAGGCAGGACAGTCTAGGGGTTAGAGGGGGGAGGCAGGCAGGGGGACAGCCTAGGGGTTAGAGGGGGAGGCAGGACAGTCTAGGGGTTAGAGGGGGAGGCAGGACAGTCTAGGGGTTAGAGGGGGAGGCAGGACAGTCTAGGGGTTAGAGGGGGAGGCAGGACAGTCTAGGGGTTAGAGGGGGAGGCAGGACAGTCTAGGGGTTAGAGGGGGAGGCAGGACAGCCTAGGGGTTAGGGGGAGGCAGGACAGTCTAGGGGTTAGAGGGGGAGGCAGGACAGTCTAGGGGTTAGAGGGGGAGGCAGGACAGCCTAGGGGTTAGAGGGGGAGGCAGGACAGTCTAGGGGGGAGGCAGGACAGTCTAGGGGTTAGGGGGAGGCAGGACAGTCTAGGGGTTAGAGGGGGAGGCAGGACAGTCTAGGGGTTAGAGGGGGGAGGCAGGACAGTCTAGGGTTAGAGGGGGAGGCAGGCTAGAGGGGGGAGGACAGGACAGTCTAGGGGTTAGAGGGGGAGGCAGGACAGTCTAGGGGTTAGAGGGGAGGCAGGACAGTCTAGGGGTTAGAGGGGGAGGCAGGACAGTCTAGGGGTTAGAGGGGGAGGCAGGACAGCCTAGGGGTTAGAGGGGGAGGCAGGACAGCCTAGGGGTTAGAGGGGGAGGCAGGACAGTCTAGGGGTTAGAGGGGGAGGCAGGACAGTCTAGGGGTTAGAGGGGGAGGCAGGACAGTCTAGGGGTTAGAGGGGGAGGCAGGACAGTCTAGGGGTTAGAGGGGGAGGCAGGACAGCCTAGGGGTTAGAGGGGGAGGCAGGACAGTCTAGGGGTTAGAGGGGGAGGCAGGACAGCCTAGGGGTTAGAGGGGGAGGCAGGACAGTCTAGGGGTTAGAGGGGGAGGCAGGACAGTCTAGGGGTTAGAGGGGGGGGGAGGCAGGACAGTCTAGGGGTTAGAGGGGGAGGCAGGACAGTCTAGGGGTTAGAGGGGGAGGCAGGACAGTCTAGGGGTTAGAGGGGGAGGCAGGACAGTCTAGGGGTTAGAGGGGGAGGCAGGACAGTCTAGGGGTTAGAGGGGGGGGAGGCAGGACAGTCTAGGGGTTAGAGGGGGAGGCAGGACAGTCTAGGGGTTAGAGGGGGAGGCAGGACAGCCTAGGGGTTAGAGGGGGAGGCAGGACAGTCTAGAGGGGGAGGGGTTAGAGGGGGAGGCAGGACAGCCTAGGGGTTAGGGGTTAGAGGGGGAGGCAGGACAGTCTAGGGGTTAGAGGGGGAGGCAGGACAGTCTAGGGGTTAGAGGGGGAGGCAGGACAGTCTAGGGGTTAGAGGGGGAGGCAGGACAGTCTAGGGGTTAGAGGGGGAGGCAGGACAGTCTAGGGGTTAGAGGGGGAGGCAGGACAGTCTAGGGGTTAGAGGGGGAGGCAGGACAGTCTAGGGGTTAGAGGGGGAGGCAGGACAGTCTAGGGGTTAGAGGGGGAGGCAGGACAGTCTAGGGGTTAGAGGGGGAGGCAGGACAGCCTAGGGGTTAGAGGGGGAGGCAGGACAGCCCTAGGGGTTAGAGGGGAGGCAGGACAGTCTAGGGGTTAGAGGGGGAGGCAGGACAGCCTAGGGGTTAGAGGGGGAGGCAGGACAGTCTAGGGGTTAGAGGGGGAGGCAGGACAGTCTAGGGGTTAGAGGGGGAGGCAGGACAGCCTAGGGGTTAGAGGGGGAGGCAGGACAGTCTAGGGGTTAGAGGGGGAGGCAGGACAGCCTAGGGGTTAGAGGGGGGAGGCAGGACAGTCTAGGGGTTAGAGGGGGAGGCAGGACAGTCTAGGGGTTAGAGGGGGAGGCAGGACAGTCTAGGGGTTAGGGGAGGGGGAGGCAGGACAGTCTAGGGGTTAGAGGGGAGGCAGGACAGTCTAGGGGTTAGAGGGGGAGGCAGGACAGTCTAGGGGTTAGAGGGGGAGGCAGGACAGTCTAGGGGTTAGAGGGGGAGGCAGGACAGTCTAGGGGTTAGAGGGGGAGGCAGGACAGTCTAGGGGTTAGAGGGGGAGGCAGGACAGCCTAGGGGTTAGAGGGGGAGGCAGGACAGTCTAGGGGTTAGAGGGGGAGGCAGGACAGTCTAGGGGTTAGAGGGGGGAGGCAGGACAGCCTAGGGGTTAGAGGGGGGGAGGCAGGACAGTCTAGGGGTTAGAGGGGGAGGCAGGACAGTCTAGGGGTTAGAGGCAGGGGGGAGGCAGGACAGTCTAGGGGTTAGAGGGGGAGGCAGGACAGTCTAGGGGTTAGAGGGGGAGGCAGGACAGCCTAGGGGTTAGAGGGGGAGGCAGGACAGCCTAGGGGTTAGAGGGGGAGGCAGGACAGCCTAGGGGTTAGAGGGGAGGCAGGACAGCCTAGGGGTTAGAGGGGGAGGGGAGGCAGGACAGTCTAGGGGTTAGAGGGGGAGGCAGGACAGTCTAGGGGTTAGAGGGGGAGTCAGGACAGTCTAGGGGTTAGAGGGGGAGTCAGGACAGTCTAGGGGTTAGAGGGCGGGGAGGCAGGACAGTCTAGGGGTTAGAGGGGGAGGCAGGACAGTCTAGGGGTTAGAGGGGGAGGCAGGACAGTCTAGGGGTTAGAGGGGGAGGCAGGACAGTCTAGGGGTTAGAGGGGGAGGCAGGACAGTCTAGGGGTTAGAGGGGGAGGCAGGACAGTCTAGGGGTTAGAGGGGGAGGCAGGACAGTCTAGGGGTTAGAGGGGGAGGCAGGACAGTCTAGGGGTTAGAGGGGGAGGCAGGACAGTCTAGGGGTTAGAGGGGGAGGCAGGACAGTCTAGGGGTTAGAGGGGGGAGGCAGGACAGTCTAGGGGTTAGAGGGGGGAGGCAGGACAGTCTAGGGGTTAGAGGGGGGAGGCAGGACAGTCTAGGGGTTAGAGGGGGGAGGCAGGACAGCCTAGGGGTGAGAGCGTTGAACTAGTAACCGAAAGGTTGTAAGATTGAATCCCTGAGCTGACAAGTTAAAAAATCTGTCGTTCTGCCCCTGAACAGGCAGTTAACCCACTGTTCCTAGGCCGTCATTGAAAATAAGAATTTGTTCTTAACTGACTTGCCTAGTTAAATAAAGGTAAAATAATAAAAATAAATCCCGATTGTCTCGGGTATCCATAAAAAGTTGCTGGCCCCAATTCTGATGAAATAATGCTTTGGCAGAACGGCTGGTTTATTCTCCAAAACTCTGCTGCCAGTTGTCTCCTTCAACATGTGTTGCTTTCAACGTCCACTAATTCATATTGCAGGAAGGTGCATGGTGCCCGACTCACCAGTCAAATAGAACATTTGAATAGGTTATATTTAAAACACATGGTAAGAACCTGAAAATGAGTCAACAATCTACTATTTGTACTGTATTCCCATCACTACTTCAGCATATGTTCCTCCTGCTCTCTCTTGTCTTGAGCTATTAAAACACATCACTAGGAGATTAAGAGGGGGAGGCAGGACAGTCACCGGGGGCAGAGAGAGAGAGAGGAGAGAGAGAGAGAGAGTTAGAGAGCAGAGAGGGGAGAGAGAGAGAGAGAGAGAGAACCCTAGGGGTTAGAGGGGGAGGCAGGACCCAGTAAGATCAGCAGGTTTAATGTTCCTATCGACCCAGTGAGATCAGCAGGCTAATGTTCCTATCGACCCAGTAAGGCCAGCAGTCTAGGGGGGGTTCCTAGGGGGAGGCAGGACAGTCCAGTAAGGCCAGACAGTCTAGGGGTTAGAGGGGGATCAGGACCCTAGGGGTTAAGGGGAGCCAGGACAGTCTAGGGGTTAGAGGGGGATCAGGACCCAGTAGAGGCCAGGACAGTCTAGGGGTTAGAGGGGGAGGCAGGACCCAGTTGAGATCAGGACAGTCTAGGGGTTCCTATCAGGACAGTCCAGGGGTTAAGGGGGATCAGGGGGCAGTCTAGGGGTTAGAGGGGGAGGCAGGACAGTCTAGGGGTTAGAGGGGGATCAGACAGTCTAGGGGTTAGAGGGGGAGGCAGGACCCAGTGAGACCAGCAGGCTAATGTTCCTATCAGGACCCAGGGGTTAAGATCAGCAGGCTAGGGGTTCCTAGCAGGACAGTCCAGTTAAGATCAGCAGGCTAATGTTCCTATCGACCCAGTAAGATCAGCAGGCTAATGTTCCTATCGACCCAGTAAGATCAGCAGGCTTGTTCCTATCGACAGCCAGTAAGATCAGCAGTCTAATGTTCCTATGGACCCAGTAAGATCAGCAGTCTAATGTTCCTAAAATGTGTTGCTTTCAACCCAGTAAGATCAGCAGGCTAACGTTCCTATCGACCCATGTAACTGAAGATCAGCAGTCTAATGTTCCTATCGACCCAGTAAGGCCAGCAGATGAAATAATGTTCCTACGGCTGGTTTATTCTCCAAACTCTAAGGCCAGCAGTCTCTCAACATGTGTTCCTTTCAACGTCCAGTAAGATCAGGCAGGCTAATGTTCCTATCGACTCACCAGTCAAGATCAACAGGCTGAATGTTCCTATTTAAAACACATGGTAAGAACCTGAAAATGTTCAACAATCTACCCAGTAAGATCACAGCAGCTAATGTTCCTGCTCTCTCTTGTCTTGAGCAGTAAAAGATCAGCAGGCTAAGTTCTATAACGACCACAGTGAGATCAGCAGGCTAATGTTCCTATCGACCCAGTAAGATCAGCAGTCTTTAATGTTCCTATCGACCCAGTAAGATCAGCAGGCTAATGTTCCTATCGACCCAGTAAGGCCCCAGTAAGATCAGCAGTCTAATGTTCCTATCGACCCAGTAAGGCCAGCAGTCTAATGTTCCTATCGACCCAGTAAGGCCAGCAGTCTAATGTTCCTCGACCCAGTAAGATCAGCAGGCTAATGTTCCTATCGACCCAGTAAGATCAGCAGGCTAATGTTCCTATCGACCCAGTAAGATCAGCAGGCTAATGTTCCTATCGACCCAGTAAGATCAGCAGGCTAACGTTCCTATCGACCCAGTAGATCAGCAGGCTAATGTTCCTATCGACCCAGTAAGATCAGCAGGCTAATGTTCCTATCGACCCAGTAAGATCAGCAGGCTAATGTTCCTATCGACCCAGTAAGATCAGCAGGCTAATGTTCCTATCGACCCAGTAAGATCAGCAGTCTAATGTTCCTATCGACCCAGTAAGATCAGCAGTCTAATGTTCCTATCGACCCAGTAAGGCCAGCAGTCTAATGTTCCTATCGACCCAGTAAGATCAGCAGGCTAATGTTCCTATCGACCCAGTAAGATCAGCAGGCTAATGTTCCTATCGACCCAGTAAGATCAGCAGGCTAACGTTCCTATCGACCCAGTAAGATCAGCAGGCTAATGTTCCTATCGACCCAGTAAGATCAGCAGTCTAATGTTCCTATCGACCCAGTAAGATCAGCAGGCTAATGTTCCTATCGACCCAGTAAGATCAGCAGGCTAATGTTCCTATCGACCCAGTGAGATCAGCAGGCTAATGTTCCTATCGACCCAGTAAGATCAGCAGGCTAATGTTCCTATCGACCCAGTAAGATCAGCAGTCTAATGTTCCTATCGACCCAGTAAGGCCAGCAGTCTAATGTTCCTATCGACCCAGTAAGGCCAGCAGTCTAATGTTCCTATCGACCCAGTAAGATCAGCAGGCTAATGTTCCTATCGACCCAGTAAGATCAGCAGGCTAATGTTCCTATCGACCCAGTAAGATCAGCAGTCTAATGTTCCTATGGACCCAGTAAGATCAGCAGTCTAATGTTCCTATCGACCCAGTAAGGCCAGCAGTCTAATGTTCCTATCGACCCAGTAAGATCAGCAGGCTAATGTTCCTATCGACCCAGTAAGATCAGCAGGCTAATGTTCCTATCGACCCAGTAAGATCAGCAGGCTAATGTTCCTATCGACCCAGTAAGATCAGCAGGCTAATGTTCCTATCGACCCAGTAAGATCAGCAGTCTAATGTTCCTATCGACCCAGTGAGATCAGCAGTCTAATGTTCCTATCGACCCAGTAAGATCAGCAGGCTAATGTTCCTATCGACCCAGTAAGATCAGCAGTCTAATGTTCCTATCGACCCAGTAAGGCCAGCAGTCTAATGTTCCTATCGACCCAGTAAGATCAGCAGGCTAATGTTCCTATCGACCCAGTAAGATCAGCAGGCTAATGTTCCTATCGACCCAGTAAGATCAGCAGGCTAATGTTCCTATCGACCCAGTAAGATCAGCAGTCTAATGTTCCTATCGACCCAGTAAGGCCAGCAGTCTAATGTTCCTATCGACCCAGTGAGATCAGCAGGCTAATGTTCCTATCGACCCAGTAAGATCAGCAGGCTAATGTTCCTATCGACCCAGTAAGATCAGCAGGCTAATGTTCCTATCGACCCAGTAAGATCAGCAGTCTAATGTTCCTATCGACCCAGTAAGATCAGCAGGCTAATGTTCCTATCGACCCAGTAAGATCAGCAGGCTAATGTTCCTATCGACCCAGTGAGATCAGCAGTCTAATGTTCCTATCGACCCAGTAAGATCAGCAGGCTAATGTTCCTATCGACCCAGTAAGATCAGCAGGCTAATGTTCCTATCGACCCAGTGAGATCAGCAGGCTAATGTTCCTATCGACCCAGTGAGATCAGCAGTCTAATGTTCCTATCGACCCAGTAAGATCAGCAGGCTAATGTTCCTATCGACCCAGTAAGATCAGCAGTCTAATGTTCCTATCGACCCAGTAAGGCCAGCAGTCTAATGTTCCTATCGACCCAGTAAGATCAGCAGGCTAATGTTCCTATCGACCCAGTAAGATCAGCAGGCTAATGTTCCTATCGACCCAGTAAGATCAGTAGTCTAATGTTCCTATGGACCCAGTGAGATCAGCAGGCTAACGTTCCTATCGACCCAGTAAGGCCAGCAGTCTAACGTTCCTATCGACCCAGTAAGATCAGCAGGCTAATGTTCCTATCGACCCAGTGAGATCAGCAGGCTAACGTTCCTATCGACCCAGTAAGGCCAGCAGTCTAACGTTCCTATCGACCCAGTAAGGCCAGCAGGCTAATGTTCCTGAGATCAGCACCTAAGTTCCTATCGACCCAGTGAGATCAGCAGGCTAACGTTCCTATCGACCCAGTAAGGCCAGCAGTCTAACGTTCCTATCGACCCAGTAAGGCCAGCAGGCTAATGTTCCTATCGACCCAGTGAGATCAGCAGGCTAATGTTCCTATCGACCCAGTGAGATCAGCAGTCTAATGTTCCTATCGACCCAGTGAGATCAGCAGGCTAATGTTCCTATCGACCCAGTAAGGCCAGCAGTCTAATGTTCCTATCGACCCAGTGAGATCAGCAGTCTAATGTTCCTATCGACCCAGTGAGATCAGCAGGCTAATGTTCCTATCGACCCAGTAAGATCAGCAGGCTAACGTTCCTATCGACCCAGTAAGATCAGCAGGCTAGTTTATTTTTATTGGTAAATAACTGTTATGAAAGTTGTATTGTCAATTTTGTTTTGTATTTCAGTGCCACTTTAAACGTGTGCAGGTACATGACACTGCAACAAAATGTTCCCATGGGAACAATGAAGTCAGTAAAGTATAGAAACTAATCGACACACATATAGCATAGAGGAGTAATAGGGTTTTATCACAAATGGCACCCTGTTCCCTTTATAGTGTACTACTTTGGACCAGGACCTATGGGCCCTCCTCAAGAGTAGTGCACTATAAAGTGCACCATATTAAGAGAATATGGGGTGGTTTGAGACGCAGCCCTATAATCTAGGATGACTCATCACCGGGCAGATATCTTGGATGGATGGATCTGTCAGAGAGCATCATGGGACATGACCAGACCAGAAGGAGCCAAAACACACATGACTGAGTGGTGGATCATACACACAGACACAGACGCACACACACAAACACACCACACCACACCACACCACACACACACCACACCACACACACACACACACACACACACACTGGTAGATGAGTTAGAATCCATTTACACTGAGAGATGATGTTCACTGGCGTCTTCTCTCCTGGAGACACGATGACATGCTGACTGGGGAGAGAGAGGAGTACAAATAAATATATATATAAACTAGGGCTGCATCCCAAATGGCTACCTATTCCCTATATATGGAGGGAGAGGGAGATGGGGCAGATGGAGAGAGAGGCAATGAGGAGGTGGAGGAGAAAATGGAAGAGAGCATCTGGTAATTGTCCATAGTGACGTTGTTGAGTCACAGAGACGACAGACAGGACAGATTGAACCTGAAAATGGAGAGAGAGAGAGGGGAGAGGGATAGAGAGAGAGAGAGAGAGAGAGAGACAGAGAGAGAGGGGGTGGGAGAGAAAGGGCAGAGCGAGAGGGGGAACGGGAGATGTTATGATTAGAACAGGACATCTTGTGTCTGAGAAGAGAGAGAGAGAGAGAAGGGGAGGGTGGAGAGAGAGAGAAGGGGGAGGGTGGAGAGAGAGGGGGAGGGGATGGGAGAGAAAGGGCAGAGAGAGGGGGGGGAACTAGAGATGTTATGATTAGAACAGGACATCTTGTTTCTGAGAAGAGAGAGAGATAGAGAGAGAGAAGGGGGGGTGGAGGAGAGAGAGAGAGAGAGAGAGGGGGATACAGAGAAAGAGAGGGAAAGAGAGATGTTATGACTTGAAATTTGACAGCTTGTGTCTGAGAATAGAGAGATGACCAAGAGAAAAGAGGGGGAACAGGGCAGATGAAGTAAGATAGAGGAGTACAGACATAGAGAGAGAGGGACATGTAGATGGTAGGACTAGAAACTTGACAGCCTGTGTCTGAGAATAGATTGATGGAGAGGGAGAAAGACAGAATGAAACGGGGGGAAGTGAAGGAGAGAAAAAGAGAGACCGGTAGATAGATGGAAACAGGGGGAAGTGATGGAGAGAAAAAGAGAGACCGGTAGATAGATGGAAACAGGGGGAAGTGAAGGAGAGAAAAAGAGAGACCGGTAGATAGATGGAAACAGGGGGAAGTGATGGAGAGAAAAAGAGAGACCGGTAGATAGATGGAAACAGGGGGAAGTGAAGGAGAGAAAAAGAGAGACGGGTAGATAGATGGAAACAGGGGGAAGTGATGGAGAGAAAAAGAGAGACCGGTAGATAGATGGAAACAGGGGGAAGTGATGGAGAGAAAAAGAGAGACCGGTAGATAGATGGAAACAGGGGGAAGTGATGGAGAGAAAAAGAGAGACCGGTAGATAGATGGAAGCAGGGGGGGTTATAAGAAAACATGTGGCTCCTTATTCCCTATATAGTGCACTTCTTTTGACCAGAGCCCGTAATACACTATATAGGGTGCCATTTGGGACATATCAATCGAAGATAGACAGACAGAAGGAGGAGTGGAGATGGACGGACAAACAGAAGGAGTAGGGGAGACAGACAGAGACAGAAGGAGAAGGAGAAGGAGGAGGACAGACAGACAGACAGACAGACAGACAGACAGACAGACAGACAGACAGACAGACAGACAGACAGACAGACAGACAGACAGACAGACAGACAGACAGACAGACAGACAGACAGACAGACAGACAGACAGACAGAAGAGTAGAGAAATGTTGGCTTGTCATTCATATCTGTTCATTCTTACCCACACATGGGAAAGCTGTCAGACTTCACTGCTGTCAAAAAACGTCAACTTAGAATAATGTGGGTGTTTGGGTAAACGCATCGTTTTATCAGCCAGTGACGTGACTGCGCTCAGGAGTGTCAGATTGACGCATCAGAGCACTATCATTTCCCTTTCCTTTCCTCTTTCAACCTTCCCCTACTCCACTCTCCTCTCCTTTCCTCTTTCAACCTTCCCCTACTCTACTCTCCTTTCCTCTTTCAACCTTCCCCTACTCCTCTCTCCTTTCCTCTTTCAACCTTCCCCTACTCCTCTCTCCTTTCCTCTCCTCTGCCTTATCTGCCAGCCATCCTCACCATCAACCCTTTACTCACCTCCCTCCCTCCTTCCCTCCTTCTCTCTCTCTCTCATGCTTTCTCTCTCTCTCTCTTCATCCCACTCCCTCCCTCTCTCGCACTCCCTCTCTCTCTCTCTCTCTCTCTCTCTCTCTCTCTCTCTCTCTCTCTCTCTCTCTCTCTCACTCACTCTCTCACTCTCCATCCCTCTCCCTCTCCCTCCCTCCAGTCAGTCTGTGTTTGGTGTTACCAGTAGATCGTCACAGCTCTGAGACAGACTCGTCCCCCCGGATATATGACAGAAGCCCTACCTACACCCTGTTTGGTCCCTACCTCGTTATAGAGATGACTCTATCGCTGTCCCAAATAGAACCCTATTTCCTATGTAGTGCATTACTTTGGATCAGGGCCCATAGGGTTGTGCATTTAGGACACAGCCTCTATAGAGTGGAGAAGGCCTATATCAGGGTTCTCCAAGCGAATTTGGGTCGAGGGGGATTTTATTTGACCCCCAAGTTATCTGAATCCCAATTTCTTAGGGGGGCATTAAAAACTGTAAAAACAACAGCAAATCAGCTACAAGTCATTTTCATTGAGTAAATCTGTTCCAAATCCTTCTCACACACAATAGAGATATATGTGGTCGTATGGAAACTAGGTTTGAGATGATGCTGTATTAGTCAAATATTATCTCTGTTTTGGCTTCTTGAGGGTCAATTTGCAGTCTACAAATGATTTGTAATTATTTTTCCGTTCCTCTGACTACTACTACAAGAAAAAATCATCCCGTGGCTGAATCTAGTTGATGATCCCTGGTCTATATTATGGAGAAAACTCTGTAAGATATGGTAATAATGAACCTCTGGTCACTTTGCTCTCTGTCTCTCTCTCTCTCTCTCGCACGCACACACACACACACACACACACACACACACACACACACAAGCACGCCCACACACAACACAGCTAAACCAGTATGTTTTGAGCGTCAGAGAAGGGAGAAGTAGAGAGGTTGTAGGACAGAGGCTCCCGGTTAATTCAAAACAAACTGTCAATTCAGATAGAGACCACTAAAGACTAGTTGTACTGTGGGGTAGCCACACCTCTAACCACACCCACACCTCTAACCACACCCCCACCAGCAGCTTAATAGCTAATCATCATGGTGGGCGTTCCCCTGTTCAGACCTCACAAGCATCCACTAATGGTTGCGTGCCACATCATCAACTCTGCAGTCGGGCACCAGATTGCTATGACATACTGTATTATGTGTTAGCTGATATATTTTTTTTTATTGCTTTGGTACTATTTTCACATGTATGTGATGAGAAAAAATAAGAAACTGTACTTACTAGCATCACTGCTCTTGCTAGCATCACTGTTCTTGCTAGCATCACTGCTCTTGCTAGCATCACGGCTCTTGCTAGCATCACGGCTCTTGCTACCATCACTGCTCTTGCTAGCATCACTGCTCTTGCTAGCATCACGGCTCTTGCTACCATCACTGTTCTTGCTAGCATCACTGCTCTTGCTAGCATCACTGCTCTTGCTAGCATCACGGCTCTTGCGAGCATCACTGTTCTTGCTAGCATCCCTGTTCTTGCTAGCATCACTGCTCTTGCTAGCATCACTGTTCTTGCTAGCATCACTGCTCTTGCTAGCATCCCTGTTCTTGCTAGCATCACTGCTCTTGCTAGCATCACTGTTCTTGCGAGCATCACTGTTCTTGCTAGCATCACTGCTCTTGCTAGCATCCCTGTTCTTGCTAGCATCACTGCTCTTGCTAGCATCACTGTTCTTGCTAGCATCACTGCTCTTGCTAGCATCACTGTTCTTGCTAGCATCACTGCTCTTGCTAGCATCACTGTTCTTGCTAGCATCACTGTTCTTGCTAGCATCACTGTTCTTGCTAGCATCACGGCTCTTACTAGCATCACGGCTCTTACTAGCATCACTGTTCTTGCTAGCATCACTGCTCTTGCTAGCATCACGGCTCTTGCTAGCATCACGGCTCTTGCTACCATCACTGCTCTTGCTAGCATCACTGCTCTTGCTAGCATCACGGCTCTTGCTACCATCACTGTTCTTGCTAGCATCACTGCTCTTGCTAGCATCACTGCTCTTGCTAGCATCACGGCTCTTGCGAGCATCACTGTTCTTGCTAGCATCCCTGTTCTTGCTAGCATCACTGCTCTTGCTAGCATCACTGTTCTTGCTAGCATCACTGCTCTTGCTAGCATCACTGTTCTTGCTAGCATCATAGCATCACTGTTCTTGCTAGCATCACTGCTCTTGCTAGCATCCCTGTTCTTGCTAGCATCACTGCTCTTGCTAGCATCACTGCTCTTGCTAGCATCACTGTTCTTGCTAGCATCACTGCTCTTGCTAGCATCACTGTTCTTGCTAGCATCACTGCTCTTGCTAGCATCACTGTTCTTGCTAGCATCACTGTTCTTGCTAGCATCACTGCTCTTGCTAGCATCACTGCTCTTGCTAGCATCACGGCTCTTGCTAGCATCACGGCTCTTTATTAAGCGTTACGTATCGACTTCAAGGCCTTCGTCAGAACTTTCCACAAGTATGTGGTAACATTTCTTAGCTCTCAGTACAGAACTCAAAACTTTAAGCACACAGTAACTTCTTCACCAAACCCAATCAGTGTTTCATCTAGAAATACCTTTCACATAGTAACTGCCTTTCACATAGTAACTGCCTTTCACATAGTAACTGCCTTTCACAATGCAACGCTCACAATACTTTTCATATGATTCTCCTCTCATCTGTTTAAAGACATCTGACCATCACTTAATCCAACTGCATTTAATGGTTCATCACTTAATCCAACTGCACTTAATGGTTCATCACTTAATCCAACTGCACTTAATGGTTCATCACTTAATCCAACTGCACTTAATGGTTCATCACTTAACCGTTTGGTAAACCTACAGATTTTAAACTGCTTTGTCTACTATATATAGATTTAGAGAACTACAGAAATAAAATGTGAGTTTGTAAAGTAGAAACATCTAATTGTATTGATAATTGACATGTATGATACATGATAACCATACATCATGACTAGTCAGTATTGATAATTGACATATATGGTACATAATAACCATACATCATGACTAGTCAGTATTGATAATTGACATGTATGATACATAATAACCATACATCATGACTAGTCAGTATTGATAATTGACATATATGATACATAATAACCATACATCATGACTAGTCAGTATTGATAATTGACATGTATGGTACATGATAACCATACATCATGACTAGTCAGTATTGATAATTGACATGTATGGTACATAATAACCATACATCATGACTAGTCAGTATTGATAATTGGTTCCACATAGTGGTAACCACAATTGGTCACCATATAAAAAGGGGTGTGAACACTTTACATTTCTTTCAACATGGAGCAGAATAGACAGCAGGGAGAGGAAGAAACCAAAGAGCTCCTGGGGGCCATCAGAGAGGTGGGCATGGACCCTGTCAAAGAGGTGGGCATGGACCCTGTCAAAGAGGTCAAAGAGGTGGGCATGGACCCTGTAAAAGAGGTCAGAGAGGTGGGTATGGGCCCCATCAAAAAGGTCAAAGAGGTGGGCATGGACCCCTGTCAAAGAGGACAAGGAGGTGGGTATGGACCCCTGTCAAAGACGACAAAGAAGTGGGCATAGACCCCTGTCAAAGAGGACAAAGATGTGGGTATGGGCCCCGTCAAAGAGGTCAGAGAGGTGGGTATGGACCCCGTCAGAGAGGTGGGTATGGGCCCGTCAAAGAGGTCAGAGAGGTGGGTATGGGCCCCGTCAAAGAGGTCAGAGAGGTGGGTATGGGCCCCGTCAAAGAGGTCAAAGAGGTGGGCATGGACCCAGTCAAAGAGGTCAAAGAGGTGGGTATGGACCCCGTCAAAGAGGTCAAAGATGTGGTTATGGGCTCCATAAAAGAGGCCAAAGAGGTGGGTATGGGCTCCATAAAAGAGGCCAAAGAGGTGGTTATGGGCTCCATAAAAGAGGCCAAAGAGGTGGTTATGGGCTCCATAAAAGAGGCCAAAGAGGTGGGTATGGGCTCCATAAAAGAGGCCAAAGAGGTGGGTATGGGCTCCATAAAAGAGGCCAAAGAGGTGGGTATGGGCTCCATAAAAGAGGCCAAAGAGGTGGGTATGGGCTCCATAAAAGAGGCCAAAGAGGTGGGTATGGGCTCCATAAAAGAGGCCAAAGAGGTGGGTATGGGCTCCATAAAAGAGGCCAAAGAGGTGGATATCAGAGAGAGGAAAGCAGACAACAGAGAATTTACCATAGCAGAGGCTGCCAGATTAGTTCACCCTAATCTGAAAAGATCAACTGTCAATTTGATCATATGAACATTTCACCAAGACAACAAGATATGCACTATGCTTCACTATTACAGAAAATGACATATTGAAATGCATCTAAATTCACAAAACATGTTACAGTATTCTTACTGTTCTACCCTCAGAACTGACAGAAGACCCCATGGTGGTGGTCGTGTGCTGACCGACCAGCAGGAGTGGACAGTGGTGGAAATGGTGACGGCCAGGAATGACATGCGGCTGTCCCAAATAAAACAAGCCGTTGTAGCATCCATCAGCATACCAACAATCACCTGCCTTTTGAAGAGGCACCAGGTATCTATGAAACACCGGGTGAAACATCTGCAGGCAGAGTATGTTCAGGTACAGTACTATATACTGTGTTACTGTTACTATTAACACACACGCTACTTATCAATATCATACTGGAACTACACTGTAAAAATAACTAACTCAAATATATCTTTAGAGGGTGATGGTGCTTGATGCTGCTGTGAACCCTCACAAGTATATCTTTGTTGATGAAGTGAGCTTCAACCTGGCCAAAACCCGGCGCCGTGGTGGAACCTCATCGGCCAACGAGCGACCGTCCAAGTGCCTGGACAACGTGGGGGAAACATCTCCATGTGTGCAGCTATCTCTGAAGATGGTGTGGTAGGACGTAGGCCATTACTTGGATCCTACAACGCTGCAAACCTCATTGTGTTCCTCAATGAAATTGAGCGGGCCTGTCAAGGTGAAGGGGTTACCTATGTCATTGTGTGGGACAATGTCAGGTTCCACCATGTAGAGGTGGTTCATGCAGAGGTGGTTCAGGCATGGTTTTGTGACCCTTCACCTGCCCCATACTCTCCTTTCCTCAACCCTATTGAGGATTGTTGTTCAGCATGGAGGTGGAAGGTGTACGATCGCCATCCCCATGAGCGTGCCACCCTCCTACTGGCATGGATGAGGCATGCAACGACATCAATGCAGAACCAATGGGAGATAAAACAATTTGTCACACCCTGATTTGTTTCACCTGTCCTTGTGCTTGTCTCCACCCCTTCCAGGTGTCACCCATCTTCCCCATTTTCCCCTGGGTATTTATACCTGTGTTTTCTGTCTGTGCCAGTTCGTCTTGTTTTGTCAAATCAACCAGCGTGTTGCTCCTGCTTTTTCCTTTTCTCTGTTTTTGCTGGTCCTCCCGGTTTTGACCCTTGCCTGCCTTGACTCTGAACCCGCCTGCCTGACTATACTGACTGCCCTGACCTCGAGCCTGCCTGCCACTCTGTACCTCCTGGACTCTGAACCCGCCTGCCTGACCATTCTGCCTGCCCTGACCTCGAGCCTGCCTGCCACTCTGTACCTCCTGGACTCTGAACCCGCCTGCCTGACCATTCTGCCTGCCCTGACCTCGAGCCTGCCTGCCACTCTGTACCTCCTGGACTCTGAACCCGCCTGCCTGACCATTCTACCTGCCCTGACCTCGAGCCTGCCTGCCACTCTGTACCTCCTGGACTCTGAACCCGCCTGCCTGACCATTCTGCCTGCTCTGACCTCGAGCCTGCCTGCCACTCTGTACCTCCTGGACTCTGAACCCGCCTGCCTGACCATACTGACTGCCCTGACCTCGAGCCTGCCTGCCACTCTGTACCTCCTGGACTCTGAACCCGCCTGCCTGACCATACTGACTGCCCTGACCTCGAGCCTGCCTGCCACTCTGTACCTCCTGGACTCTGACCATGTTATGATTTTTTTGCCTGTCCAAGACCATTCTCTTGCCTGCCCCTTGGATACTAATACATATCTGAGACTCAAACCATCTGCCTCCCGTGTCTGCATCTGGGTCTCGCCCTGTGCCATTATACAACTACACAGAAACAATATCTATTATGGTGATTAAACCAATGTTGTTATTACATTTCACAATAAACTTACACTGCCGTTCAAAAGTTTGGGGTGACTTAGAAATGTACTTGTTTTTGAATGAAAAGCTCATTTAAATAGTACCCGCAAAACACCAGTCTCAACGTCAACAGTGAAGAGGCGACTCCGGGATGCTGGCCTTCTAGGCAGAGTTCCTCTGTCCAGTGTCTGTTCTTTTGCCTATCTTAATCTTTTATTTTTATTGGCCAGTCTGAGGTATGGCTTTTTCTTTGGAACTCTGCCTAGAAGGTCAGCATCCTGGAGTCGCCTCTTCACTGTTGACGTTGAGACTGGTGTTTTGAGGATGCTATTTCATGAAGCTGCCTGTTGAGTACTTGTGAGGCGTCTGTTTCTCAAACTAGACACTCTAATGTACTTGTCCTCTTGCTCAGTTGTGCACCGTGGCCTCCCCCTCTTTCTATTCTGGTTAGAGCCAGTTTGCTCTGTTATGTGAAGGGAGTAGTACACAGCACTGTATTAGATCTTCAAATTCATGGCAATTTCTCGCATGGAATAGCCTTCATTTTTCAGAACAAGAATAGACTGACGAGTTTGAGAAGAATGGTCTTTGTTTCTGGCCATTGTGAGCCCTTAACAAACCCACTAATGCTGATGCTCCAGATACTCAACTAGTCTGAAGAAGGCCAGTTGTATTGCTTCTTTAATCACAACAACAGTTTTCATCTGTGCTAACATATTTGCAAAAGGGTTTTCTAATGATCAATTAGCCTTTTAAAATGATCAACTTGGATTAGCCAACACAACGTGTGTCACGATCGTCGTAAGAAGCCAAAGCGCAGCGTGGTGTGAATGCATCGTTTAATAGATGACAAAAAACACTAAGTAAACTGTACAAAAACAATAAACAAATAACGACCGTGAAGGTATCATAAGGAAAGAGCTGACACAAGCAACTAACATAGACAATCAACCACAAACAAACAGTGAAACCCAGGCTACCTAAGTATGATTCTCAATCAGAGACAACTAATGACACCTGACTCTGATTGAGAACCATACTAGGCCGAAACATAGAAATCCCAAAATCATATAAAAACAAACATAGACTGCCCACCCCAACTCACGCCCTGACCATACTAAATAATGACAAAACAAAGGAAATAAAGGTCAGAACGTGACAACGTGCCCTTGGAACACAGGAGTGGTTTCTGATAATGGGTCTCTGTACGCCTATGTAGATATTCCATTAAAAATGTGCAGTTTCCAGCTACAATAGTCATTTACAACATTAACAATGTCTACACTGTATTTCTGATCAATTTGATGTTATTTTAATGGACAAAAAAATTGTTTTTCTTTCAATAACAAGGACATTTCTAAGTGACCTCAAACTTTTGAATAGTAGTGTATATTTTTAATCAATGGTTGTATGGCAAGAGATGTTTACAATCAAAAAAGACTGCACAGTGAAAGGTTTGGAATGAAAGACTGGCTGCGTTACAAGTGTGACTAGTTTGGAGTGTTGTACTTGTGAAAACGGTATCAAAGCCAAATAAAAAAAACTGTTAATACCTCTCCGGGCGTTGTAAGATCTGTCAGGAGTCAGCACCGTCTGAGCAGGAGAACAAACTGTTAATACCTCTCCGGGCGTTGTAAGATCTGTCAGGAGTCAGCACCGTCTGAGCAGGAGAACAAACTGTTAATACCTCTCCGGGCGTTGTAAGATCTGTCAGGAGTCAGCACCGTCTGAGCAGGAGAACAAACTGTTAATACCTCTCCGGGCGTTGTAAGATCTGTCAGGAGTCAGCACCGTCTGAGCAGGAGAACAAACTGTTAATACCTCTCGTTGTAAGATCTGTCAGGAGGGCGTTGTAAGATCTGTCAGGAGTCAGCACCGTCTGAGCAGGAGAACAAACTGTTAAACAAGACTCAGCACCGTCTGAGCAGGAGAACAAACTGTTAATACCTCTCCGGGCGTTGTAAGATCTGTCAGGAGTCAGCACCGTCTGAGCAGGAGAACAAACTGTTAATACCTCTCCGGGCGTTGTAAGATCTGTCAGGAGTCAGCACCGTCTGAGCAGGAGAACAAACTGTTAATACCTCTCCGGGCGTTGTAAGATCTGTCAGGAGTCAGCACCGTCTGAGCAGGAGAACAAACTGTTAATACCTCTCCGGGCGTTGTAAGATCTGTCAGGAGTCAGCACCGTCTGAGCAGGAGAACAGACTGTTAATACCTCTCCGGGCGTTGTAAGATCTGTCAGGCCTCAGCACCGTCTGAGCAGGAGAACAGACTGTTAATAGCGTTGTAAGATCTGTCAGGCGTCAGCACCGTCTGAGCAGGAGAACAGACTGTTAATACCTCTCCGGGCGTTGTAAGATCTGTCAGGAGTCAGCACCGTCTGAGCAGGAGAACAGACTGTTAATACCTCTCCGGGCGTTGTAAGATCTGTCAGGAGTCAGCACCGTCTGAGCAGGAGAACAAACTGTTAATACCTCTCCGGGCGTTGTAAGATCTGTCAGGAGTCAGCACCGTCTGAGCAGGAGAACAAACTGTTAATACCTCTCCGGGCGTTGTAAGATCTGTCAGGAGTCAGCACCGTCTGAGCAGGAGAACAAACTGTTAATACCTCTCCGGGCGTTGTAAGATCTGTTAATACCTCTCATCTGGAGTCAGCACCGTCTGAGCAGGAGAACAAACTGTTAATACCTCTCCGGGCGTTGTAAGATCTGTCAGGAGTCAGCACCGTCTGAGCAGG
>NC_088413.1:17917036-17919536 GCF_034236695.1 Oncorhynchus nerka | reverse complement strand
GACAGAGAGAGAGAGAGAGAGAGAGAGAGAGAGAGAGAGAGAGAGAGAGAGAGAGAGAGAGAGAGAGAGAGAGAGAGAGAGAGAGAGAGAGAGGACAAAAACACAGACAGAACAATCAGATGTGTGACAGTAAACTGACATTAGTTAATTAATGAGGGTCCATGGAGATAAAGGAACGACGCCAGTACAGAATAAAGAAAGAAATGAATAGGTGAACGATGCTTAAGGGCCTGTGAGGAATGGAAACAAACATGTGCAACAGGGAAAGTGTGAGGGAGAGGAGGAAGGAGGAAGGAGGAGAGACAAGATGATGAAAACAGAAAGAGAGAAGAATGAATGAAATAAAGATAGAGAAGGAGAGGTGAGAGTAGATGTTATGTTCCCTGCAAGGTGATGTGAAATAAGCCCCAAAATATGCTAAATAGATGAGCACACGTTGCATACCTCACGTGCATGCTGTGTGCATGTGTGAAACTGTGTGTTGATGTTGCTGTTATGGGCATGTGTATGATTCAGTGTGGGTTGTTCATTGTTGGGTGGATGTGTGAATGAGTCTGTCTGGGTGTGTATTGTGTGGGGGCAAGTTGTGACAACTCCCAATTTGGTCACACTGTTGACGTACAACTTCCGGGACCAAGATGTTTATCAGATAAACCCAATCCTTTCTCCTTTGACTTTACCCCCCTTCTCCTCTCTACACTTCCCTCCCTCTCTCCCCCTCTCTCATTAATATTCATTGATCTCTCTCTCTTTCTCTCTCTCTCTCTCTCTCTCTCTCTCTCTCTCTCTCTCTCTCTCTCTCTCTCTCTCTCTCTCTCTCTCTCTCTCTCTCTCTCTCTCACTCACTCACTCCTGGACTCACTCACTGACTCACTCACTCACTCATTAATATTAATTGATCCAGAAACAGATCCAAGGCACTCTCCCCCTCTCTCGTCTGATTGACTCCAACTCTGCCTCACTGGTGATTGACATGGCTGCCGTCCAATCAAAACCCACTCGGCCCATATTTTACCGTGTGGTTGCGTCATTGTGAGGTCTGTTGGCTCACATGTGTTGCATCCAATGGGAATACAATGTTGGCCGGCCGGACACTCCTTGGCGTATGTGTGCGTGTTCTGCGTGACGTTCCATTGAGAGAAGTCAGTATATTTCCTTATTTAGATCAGGAAAGCTAGGGATTAGTCACTAATAGTTAATATGCTGTTCTGTACTATGGATGTCATCCGAGGGATGATTCTGGTCAAAAGTAGTGCACTATATAGGGAACAAAATGCCATTTGGGACATAGCCTAAATGTGATGCTTCTGATGGTACAATACGAACGTCATCTACGATGGAGGGTAAAGTAGAATGTTATCTTGAGAAATGTTTCTGTGTTGTGCATAATGTGTTTTATATACGGCTTAAAAGTGTCTTCTGTCTTCTGTACAGTACATTGAGTGCATTCATTAACTTTATGACCCCAGAGGGAACCCACCACCCTGGTGTTCAGTATATAACCCCAGAGGGAATCAAACCCACCACCCTGGTGTTCAGTATATAACCCCAGAGGGAATCAAACCCACCACCCTGGTGTTCAGTATATAACCCCAGAGGGAATCAAACCCACCACCCTGGTGTTCAGTATATAACCCCAGAGGGAATCAAACCCACCACCCTGGTGTTCAGTATATAACCCCAGAGGGAATCAAACCCACCACCCTGGTGTTCAGTATATAACCCCAGACTGGTGGAATCAAACCCACCACCCTGGTGTTCAGTATATAACCCCAGAGGGAATCAAACCCACCACCCTGGTGTTCAGTATATAACCCCAGAGGGAATCAAACCCACCACCCTGGTGTTCAGTATATAACCCCAGAGGGAATCAAACCCACCACACTGGTGTTCAGTATATAACCCCAGAGGGAATCAAACCCACCACCCTGGTGTTCAGTATATAACCCCAGAGGGAATCAAACCCACCACCCTGGTGTTCAGTATATAACCCCAGAGGGAATCAAACCCACCACCCTGGTGTTCAGTATATAACCCCAGAGGGAATCAAACCCACCACACTGGTGTTCAGTATATAACGAATCAAACCCACCCAGAGGGAATCAAACCCACCACCCTGGTGTTCAGTATATAACCCCAGAGGGAATCAAACCCACCACCCTGGTGTTCAGTATATAACCCCAGAGGGAATCAAACCCACCACCCTGGTGTTCAGTATATAACGCCAGAGGGAATCAAACCCACCACCCTGGTGTTCAGTATATAACCCCAGAGAATCAAACCCACCACCCTGATGAATATAAACCCAGAGGGACCACCACCCTGGTGTTCAGTATATAAACCCAGAGGGAATCAAACCCACCACCCTGGTGTTCAGTATATAAACCCAGAGGGAATCAAACCCACCACCCTGGTGTTCAGCATATAAACCAGGAGGGAATCAAACCCACCACCCTGGTGTTGAGCCATGTCCTCAGAGCATGTGCAGACCAGCTGGCTG